>NW_020954599.1:6027616-6078705 GCF_900497805.2 Vombatus ursinus | reverse complement strand
GAAAGAAAGAAAGAAGGAAAGAAAGAAAGAAAGAAAGAAAGAGAAGAGAGGAGAGAGAGAGAGAGAGAGAGAGAGAGAGAAAGAATATCTCTAGAGGGAAAGGAAATATAAACAATACAAACAAGGCTTTAGTTACATTAGACTTAACAGGCATACTTCCTTTGTGACCAGAAAGAAAGAAGGTAGTAGGCAATAATGCTGATAAGTTTTGAGTAAGTAATGATGATAATTTTCAAAATCACAGAAATTTAGATTTGGAAGGTACTTAGGCCAACTTATACCCACTACCACATACTAGAGAAATGATCATCTAATAGAAGGCCTCCACTGATCAAGAATCCATCACCCCTTGAGGCAACCCATTCCACTTAGGGATAGCTCTATTGGTTAGAACTTCTTTTTCCTGAAAAATAAAGCCTCACTTTGATGTTTTACAACTTTTCCTAATGTATTTGGTTCTGTCCTCAGGACTCAAACAGAACAGGCCTTATCCTCTTATCTACCTTTAACCCTTCAAATACTTGTAGACATAGATCTTGTTTCCATTGAGTCTTCTCTAAAAAATTAGTGGAAGAGTAAGAATTTACCAGTTTTTCTCTTGTACTTGGGGTGAGGGGGGGAGGGTGAGAGGAGCTATGATTCTATATCTCAGTTATTTAAACCAAGATATCCTTCCTTTGGAGAAATGTTAGTGTACCGTAGCATGACAGATATATCCCTTATGGACATCCAACTTGTTTTATTCTAATTCATTCACAACCAAGCAAACTTCTGACTTGATCTTCCAGGCAAACCCTTTATACCAGCAAAGAAAGCAATAAATGCTAGTCAGTACTTTATCTAATATTAAATCCACATGACTTCTCCATCCACTGACAGATTGCAATCCTTCTATAACTTAGTAGATACATTGAATTATAGCTAAAGGATGGATTGCCTCACCTTGCTAAGAAATCTGAGATGATCTTAAAGTCTCATCAAAAATGCTGGGGAGTACCTGGAGGGGGTCCAGTAGTTATATATGTTTTATACATAGTAAGCACTTAGTACTTTTTTCGTTCATTCCTTCCTATAGTTCTTAAAGGTTAGTCAAGGGCTTTACATGCAGTATTATTTGATTAACACAATAACTCTGTGACCATTTTACAGATGAGGAAACTAAGATTCAAGGAAGTTAAATTACTTTCCCAGGGATATACAACTAGTGTATGAGGTAGGATTAAAACCTGTGTCTTCCTGCCCACAAGTTTACCTACCACTTTATCTACTACTCAGATTGCCTTACTGATCACTTACTAATTATTCTACCTTTTGTGGTCTCTACAACACCTGCCATATGACATTTCATAGTTTCCAAGATTACAACTTATTTTCTTATTAGTAATGTTTTAGGTTGGTCGTTTCCTGATGAAATAAAGGAAACATCTCAATTTTATCAATTACATCCAAATTACTCATTACATGGGTGGCCAGGAAACAGTATTAATTTTCTCTGGTTATCAATCTAAATTAGATCCAAATCACAGTGGTACCTGTGTGAAAGATTTCCTTCAATAGATAATCCTTTCCATTGGATGTTAATTTTTTTTTTTTGATGAGGCAATTGGGGTTAAGTGACTTACCCACCATCACACAAATAGTAAGTGTTATGTGTCTGAGGCCGGATTTAAGCTCAGGTCCTCCTGATTCCAGGGCAGGTGCTCTATCCACTGTGCCACCTACCCGCCCTGGATGTAATTTTTTTAACTGCCACTTTAGAAAGTAGGATTTCCAACCTGTCCTCAGATATTATTGGATTGATTTGACTTTGAAGCCAGTCACCATCATTAATTTATTAGGCTCCTACTTTATTAGACTACATTGGTTGTACACTAAAAGGGGAAATAAAGTAGAAGAACAAATGTCACATTCTTGAGGTTACAGGCAAGCTTGAGGGCATAGGAAAGAAAAAGCTGTGGAGCCAGATTTTTAAGGTTTGTGGTCTTTTTCTCTAGTCTTAGTTCTGGATTGTAAGCATGAATCATATTTCCCCTATTTCCTCCTGACTAAGCTCAGAGGTTCCTAATACTGATTAATCAAATCCAGTCCTGATTCTTTTCAATAAGTGACATTTATTAAGTGAATACTATGTGCCAGGCACTATGCAAAGTTCTAGGAATACAAAGATAAAATGAAACATCCTCTGCCTTCCAAGAATTTATTTAACATGCACAGAAATAGAAAATCAGCAAATGAACAAGCCTAAAATAAGCATAAGAGAGATGAAAAATTAGAGGAGAAATAAACAAACTGGAAACAAAAAAACCCATAGAAATGATAAATAAAACTAAAAGCTGATTCTTTGAAAAGATCAATAAAATGGATAAATATTTAGCAATCTAATTAAAGAGGGCCGAACATCAAATGAAAATAACAGATGATCAGAGTGAAATCTCAACAAAACTAGAAGAAATAAAAAGAATAATCAGAGCCTATTATACAGTTATATGCTAATTGAACTGAGAACACAAAAGAAATCAAGGATTACCTTCTATAATAAAACATACTCAAGCCAAATAGAAATTTTAAATAACCCAATCTCAGAAAAGGATATAGAATTAGTTGTAAAGGAACTACCAAAGGAAAGAAAACAAAAAACTTCTGGCCTTGATGGATTAATAGAAGAATTCAGTCAAACATTTAAATAAAAATTAGAACCTACATTTTGCAATTTATTCCACAAAACTGAGAAAGAAAACATATTACCAGATTCATTTTATGAGAAAACTATAGGTATAATAGCCAAACCAAGGAAAGTTAAAGCATAAATGAAGACCCTTAGACTTAGGTAATTATTGAACATTGATTTTTTTAATTGTATAAAATCCTTACAGTCTACAATTTATCCAAGAAGTCATTCATCATGACCAAGTTGAATTTGTGGCAAAGGTGCAAGAATGGTTTAAAATTGGGGAAAAAATTAACATAATATTATTTTAAGATAATATTGATAATATTGTTTATCAAAATAACATCAAAAATAGTAACATAATATTATTTTTAATATCCAAAATTAAATGAGTATTATCTCAATATATTGGGAAAACCTTTGACAAAACACAACATTCATTTATGGTTTTTTTTTTAAAAGCCTGCAAAGTAAATGCCTCAAAATGAATTCTGGAGTGGCAGAACCCACAAAAGGATGGAGTAAAACAGTTTTCCAGCTCAAGACAACTTACAAGGGTAGGAAACCTAAAGCCTCAAGGCTACATGTGGCCCTCTAGGTCCTCAAGTGTGGCCTTTTGACTTTGTGAAGTTTGAATTAGGTCAAAGGGACACACTTAAGGACCTAAAGGGCCACATGCAGCCTCAAGGCCACAGGTTCCCCACCCCTCAGTCTTAGAAGGACATTCAGGAAGGTCTGTCACAAAGAACTGAGTGCAAGCTAGTCTAATGTAGGCAACCCCACTACCAAGATAGCTACAAATCTACACCTTAGCAAGCCAGCAACAGCCTTGGGGGCAACCGAATCAGCAGCACTGGATTCTGGAGCTGAGTCCACAGAGAGTAAGGGGGTCAGACAATTGGTCAGATGGATTTTAGAGGGGTCCCTTTGCTGGCAGTAGGTGCAGGACTCTGTTGCATTTCCCATACACCGATGAGGGCTGCAGTCCTGGATTGCAGCCCCAGTACGAGAAGGTACACTAGTACATCAGAGCTTGTAGCTTCAGGAGAACCCAAATACTGGTCAGAATTCCATGGTGTAAAAGAGTGCTTGTGGTCACTCACAGACCAGAGTACAGGTCAGGAGAGAAGTGACCACACCTCTAGATTGTACCTCTTTGGAAGAACTAAAAACTTACAGACTCCCAGAACTGGCTCTGAAAACAGATGCACAAAAAATCTGAAGCTTGAGCTAGTGTCCCCCTGCTGTGGAAGCAGAGTCCAACTGTAACATAAAGCTGAAAATTGAAAAATAGGCTGGGGAAATGAGCAAACAACAACAACAAAAGAACCTGACCATGTAAAGTTACTATGGTGACAGGGATGTCCAAAACACAAACTCAGAAGAAGACAGCAAAGTCAAAACTGCTACATCCAGATCCAGAAGAATTTTTAACTCTACACAAAGGACTATAAAACCATGCATGTCCTTTGATCCAGCAATACCACCACTAGTGCTATATCACAAAGAGATTAAAAAAAAAGTAAAAGGACATATATGTACAAAATATTTTAGCAGCTTTTTTTGTGATGGCAAAGAATTGGAAATTGAGAGGATGCCCATCAATTGGGGAATTACTGAACAAGTTGTAGTACATAATTATGTGTAATACCATTGTAGTCTAAGAAATAGTGATCATGATAATCTCAAAAAAAAAAACCTGAAAAGACTTACTTGAACTGATACAAATGAGCTAAACCAGGAGAACATTGTACATAGTAATAGCAATATTATACAATGATCAACTGTGAATAACTTAGCTATTCTCAGCAGTACAATGATCCAAGACAATTCTGAAGGACTTAATGATGAAAAATACTATCCGTCTCCAGTGAAAGAACTGATGGAGTCTGAGTACAGATCAAAGCATTTATTAAACTTTATTTTTCAGGGCAGTTAGGTGGTTGAGTGGATAGAATACCGGCCCTGGAGCCAGAAGGACCTGAGTTCAAATCTAGTCTCAGACCAGACACTTAACATTAGCTTGACATTATGATCCCAGGCAAGTCACTTAACCCCAATTGCCTCACCAAAAAAAAAAGAAAAAACTTTATTGTTCTTTTTTTGTCTGTTTCCTTTTACAACATGACTGTTATGGAAATATGCTTTGCATATAATCTATAACAAATTGCTTGCTTTCTAAATGAGGGGTAGGAGAGAGAGGGAATTTGAAACTCAAAATTAAAAAACAAAGGTTAAAAATTGTTTTACATGTAATGGCAAAAATAAAGTATTAAAAACTGAAAGCATAAATTACTTAGGTATGAGTTCCCTATTCAATTTAAAAAAAAAACTTCTGAGAAAACTAGAAAGCAATCTGACAAAAATTGGGCTTGCTTCAACATATTACATATATATGGAATATATATGGAATATAACATATTCCATAATACATTCTAACAGAATATGTAATCCTAATATTAAGGATCTTAACATTTAAAAGTAGAAATGGACTTGATAATAAAACTTTTCCAGCTATGGGTAAGAAATAGATTCAACTAAACAAAGGATAGTAGCAATTACAAAATGTAATATCTCAAGAAATTGAAAAACTGCAAAGCTTCTTCACAAATAAAATTAATGCACTTTATGGCAAGAAAAGCAGTCAAATGGGAAAAATATTTGATTCAAATTTCTCTCATAACAATTTGGTATTCAAAATAACCAATCAATAGAGAGAGAGAGAGAGGGAGAGAGAGAGAGGGAGAGAGAGAGAGAGAGAGAGAGAGAGAGAGAGAGAGAGAGAGATCTATAAATAACCAACAGAAATTCCCTAGTAGATAAGCAGTAAAATATTATGAACAAACAATTCTCAAAAGAAAAATTGCACATTGTTAATAGCCACATACAAGAATACCCCTAATTACTAATAGGAAATAAATGACCTAAATGTACATACCATTTGACCCAGATATTACATTACCATACTTTATTCCAAGAAGACCATTGGCAAGAAGATATTCCTAATATACACCAAATATTTCTAGCAGTACTGTTTGTGATATCAAAGAAAAGGAAAGAAAGTAGCTGCCCTTCAACTTCTTAATGTTTTATGGTACACTAATGTAATGAAATGTTCTTTGTCCTTCGTTCTCAAAGAGGACCATGACATCAGAGAGGTGATGCCATGCCATGCAAGTGAATTGGATTTAGGTGAGAAAGGGCTGTGCAAAGTCACCAGCCTCACTTTCTCCTCCAGAGTCATCTGGGTCCAGTGGTGAGATACAGATCAGTGTGACTGGAGATGGACCTGAATGCAGTGGGAGACCTTGGCCTTTTTAAGCTAAGATCTTTAACAGGCCTCAGTTTGACTGAGACAATGCCCATTCAGTGATTAAGCCTAGGAAGAAATCTGTAATAGAATACTACTGTGCTGTAGGAAATGATGAATGTAATCAATATAGAGAAATATGGAAAAATCTAGCTGCTTGAATTAATGCGGAGTAAAGTAAGCAGAGCTAAGAAAACAATATATACAATAAGTACAACAATGTGAATGGAAAGAATTATTTTTTAAAAAATCAAATGTGGATTTGAAGAAGCATAAACAATAAAGCATGGCTTGAAAGAAGAGATATGAGAAGACACTCGCACATCATCCCTTTGCAGAGGTTTAAGATCTAAAAGTGTAGCACATATCTTTAGATTTTTTTGAGATATTGGTCAGTTATGCTGTTTTCTCTACTTTTTTTATTTTTTGTCTTTAAAATACTATTTGTTATATAGGATGTCTCCCTGGGAAGGGAAAAAGAAGAATTCTAGGGGAAGCTATGGTGATGTAAAAGATATAATACATGAAAATGTATTTTTAAATAAAAAAGAACAAGTCAAAAAGAATTTTTCTTTTCCCACTCCAAATCTTACTCCTCTCTTTCCACTAATCAAGCTTAGATTTATTTCCACCTGCCCAAGAAAAGATTTCTAAGTTAAAACAGTGAACTAGGTTCTAAAAGATACACATCAGAATTTCTTTTGAACTTTGAACCATTTTTTTTTTTTTGCTTTTATGGTGAGGCAATTGGGATTAAGTGATTTGCCCAGGGTCACACAGCTACTAAGTGTCAAGTGCCTGAGGCTGGATTTGAACTCAGATCCTCCTGACTCCACGGTGCCATCTAACTGCCCCTGAACCATTTTTAAAGCTGATTGAAAATGTATTGCCTTCTTTTGGCCTCCTGGAACAAATGAGACTTTTAGGCAATGAGGCTAGTCTCAGAAGTACCAAGGGTAATTAAAAACTTTACTAAAACATCCATTTCATATTTGATTCTTCCTGACAATTCCTGCTTTTGCACAGCAAAATGGCTGTAATTTTCCTTGGACCTACTAATTGATTGAATATCTGAAAAACAAAGTCAATAATGGCATTAGAATTTCATATCATGGTTTTATATAGTGACTTGGACACATCTATAATTATTTTAATATATTAAAAACCAATTCTTTCCTCCAGAATGGCAAGCCTCATTTCGACTGAATTTCTACTCCCAGCTATTTGACAAACTTCTAGTCAGTGATCCTCTGCAGCCTTTTCATGCTTTCATTTCATTTCTGTATCAGTCTTCAGATCAGTGGACAATGAATGAATGAATGAATGAATGAATGAATGAATGGAGTGAGTGAATGAATGAGTGAATGAATCAATCATAGATAATAACATTTATTGAGCATTGTGCTACAAATGGCCAGGAAGTGGTGTGAGGGTCTAGTTTTGAGAAAGCTAAAGATAAATCTCACCTATTTGAGCCCAGGGTTCTTGGTGTAAAAACCAGGTTCTGGAGGGAAGGGAATGTAGAGGGTGGATGCAATTTAGGTGTCATCATTTGGAAATGTCCAGAAAGGGCTGTGGATTCCAAACTTAGAGCAAGGCAAGGCAAAAGCTAGAGGCAGCTAGATGATTTAATGGGTAGAGCACTGGGCCCGGATTCAGGAAGAACTGAGTTCAAATCTGGCCTCTGACATTTTACCAGCTGTGTGACCCTGGGCAAGTCTCTTAACTTCTCTCTGTCTTAATCCATTGGAGAAGGAAATAGAAAACCACTCCAGTATCTTTGCCAAGAAAACCCTATGGCCAGTATGATCCATAAGGTCATGAAGAGTCAGACGCTACAAAACAAGTGACAGCAACAAAGGAAGAAGCTAATCTAACAACTCGGCTTGCCCCAGGAAGAGTCCACGTTGTGGTGGGAGGCGAATGAGTAGATTGAAGAGGTGAACAGAATGTAGGCAGCATGATTTGGAAATGACTGAGAAGTGCCAACAGAGAAAACAGGTGGGAATACAGAAAAGGCATTTGTTCAAACCTTATGGGAAATGGCATTTGGAAAATATACGTAGTATTTTGCTCCCTTTCCAAACCATTTACTAAAGCATTTTTTTCCTTCTTACTGAGCAATTAGATTTTCCTTTGGCACTTGCTACACTGCTGAAATATTGATAAGGAAAACAAAATCCTACAAACACACAACAAATTGAGCGAGCAAATAAAAATATGTAAAGTTAGAGAGGAAAGAGATGAGAAATGCCAACAAACTGACCTGTATGGAGAATGAGAGAATAGAAATTGCATTGCATTTCTGAACCAAACCATCTGAATACTTTCTGAATGTCCTTAGCACACTGCTTTGACATGTTTTTTTTTTTTAATGCAAGTTAATTACTAAAATCACAAATGCTTTAAGGAGTAGAAATAGGAAAACAACTTTTTTCAAAAAAAAAGAAAAACCTCTTTCAGCACTTTGGACAATTACTACAAGGGTTAATGAAAGGCTTCTTGACTTTTGTTGGCACTCTGGTGAAACCTCTGGAACCCTTCTCAGATTAATCTTTTAAATAACTGAAGGAAATACTAAAACTGAGTTAGAAGTTAGTAAAAAAAAATAAAGACATAATTTTTTCACATTCAAGTTCACATATGCTCCTGAAATGTGTCCCTATTTTCCTGGGAGTCCTTGGCCCCCAAGAATTCCTGCCATTGGATATCTGATGGGGGGGGGGGCTAGTTTTTAGTCTAATACAATTAACATCTTATAATGTAGGAAATTTACTGATATCATCAAAAGTAAATATAGTACTTAGGGGACCGCTCTCTGGCACATTGTGACCCAGAAAAGCTCTCCTTGGTTCAGAGTACTCTGTGATGCTACATACATTCAAGACCATGGCTAACTTTACTTTCAGTTGCTACTGGGATGGCACAATTAACATGAAGTCAAACATTTGGTGAAATACCATGGCAAAGTGTGAAAAGAAGTAATAACATAATATTTCCCTCATAACTTGGACAAAGTATCTCACAAATACATATGTCACTGAGAAGCTTGGTTTTGTCTAGGGAACACATATAGAGATGTGTATACATGTACATCCAAAAGTGCACACACAGATATAGAACTCATACCTTAACTCTACTCTATCTCATACTGGGCTGCCAATGTCCTCTAGTGATATTATCCTGATGTTTCCACAAGACCAGCCCCCCACTGGTTTCATGCAGCATGCAGTCTCTACTGGGTAGTGCTTCATTGTCTTCTAATCATTTAATAGAATTGTGGTCTTAGATTTTAAAGCATATTTGTCTCTCCTCATTAATTTTACAGATGAGAAAAATGAGTCCTGGAGAGATTAAGTGTCAGTAATGGGCAGTAGTCCACTGGCATCTGCTTAGTGGTGGGGGGCTGATCTTACAATTAAAGATTTATTTGGGAAATGGTTGTAGAGCTTCTCTCTGCTTACAATTTCTTGCTTTATTCACAGTCCTCTCTGAAGTGCTAACTATTCTCCATATTAAAAAAAAAATTGTCTCTCCTTTAGTTTATGCTCCAGAAGCTCTTTTTAGGGAGACAAATCCCTCACATAGACTTTATCAGACTACTTTTCTTCATACAAACACAGGGGAATTAGTCAGTGTTGGCTCTTGTATTTTGCCCTCTTGAAGGCTAATCTTTGCTTCTTGGGCCCAAGTTCCTACAGAATACAGAAGTGTTAATCAGCTAAGAAGTATTTAATCTGGCTTTCGACCAGATCCCTGCTCAATATTAACATCTCTGACTAACTGAATTTATACCTGATTCAAGATTAGAAGTTTGTTTTTTTTTAACTGATTTCCAACCTTCACCTCTACATAATCATCCTAAGTGCTGCCCTTCCAAGTAATTACCTAGGACTAGATATTTGGATTCCCCTTTTTCACAGCCTTCAGCAATCCCCTATAATTTTTCATGCAAATTAATTTGACCCAGAGCAAAAACTAAACCAAAGAGGAAAGGTAATCATCTTCATACGGTGCCATCTTATTTCCCTTACCACATCTAAGTAGCTAGCAACTAGTTTTTAAGACTAAGAAACCCTATTCAAACTAAGAGGTACAATATGAAATTTGTTTGATCCTCTTAGTTTGAGAATAGGTTGAGTGTAGCAAATGTAAGATGAATTCAGAGGCTGAAAAATATTATTATGCCAACTCTTAATAAATACCTAATAAATAACCTAATGCTAACAGAATGATTTTTAGAATTGCAGGAGAGAGGGGTAAGGTTTAGTCTTGGAGGAATAAGACATTTGGATTAGCTTTTTAAGAGAATATTGTGACTTAGCTGTCAACTAAACTACAGTCCAGAGGGGGGATGGTTATTTTAAAGTCATTAAAATTCACAAGAGTCTTTTGAGCAGCATTAGGGAAAGGAGGTAGCAGAATGGATGAACCAATTTAAATGTTTTCAGCCCCAAATGCCAAAAAGTTATAAAAAGATATGTTAGCTGACCCACTGTGCTGTGAGCTTCAGTTGCTCTCATTAACTATTGATCACTTAAGATGTAGTTCCCTTGATTAATGGAAATCTTTGCAAACAGCTGTATGCATTACCAAGACTTCCAGCTGAACCACACATTTTCAAACATTTAGAGCCTCATAAATAAGACATTTGTTTAAAAAAAAAAAAGAGGAAATGAAGCTTCTAATTTCAACATTTCTTAACCTCTAAAATGTTAATTCACCCACTTAGGATGAATCAACTCTTCCAGAGCAATCCTAAACTGAGAATTTTATAATTAGTAGTTTGGAAAGGTTTATTAGTCTGACATAGATTAACCATATGACTTTGAAAAAATTTAGAGTATATTTTTCATTGAAAGAAATGTACCCTACACATAGTAGTAAGTTAAAAAAATGTTTAATTGAATTCTTAGTAGATGAGGTTTGTTTTTTCCCCATTTCCTGTGGAAATGAATAAAATGAGAGGGGACATCCAGACAAGGGGTTACGGCAAAAAAAAAAAAAAAAAAATTAAAGGCTGATGATCAATGATGTAGTGGATAGAAGGCCAAACTTGGAGTCAGAATTATCTGGACTCAAGTTCTACCTAAACACATAGTAATGGTATGAAATTGGGAGCATCACTCAGTCTTTCAGTGCGCCAGGCAAAAGCCTATCATCTACTGATAAGATGCTGATTTGTGTCAATGGAAAGACTTTACACATTAGAATTTGTCACTGATGAAATCATGATCCAAACAATAACTACATATTTGATAACAGATAGAAAGTGTGTCTTGTGTAGACTGTGAAAGTTATCCAAAGTTTTGAGGAAGGGATTCAATATAAATATTGCAAGTATCTCTAAGCAGTACATCCTTGGTATTTTACTGAAGGACATTTATATTCCCATAATTTATTTATATGCCCACTTGATTAACTACTATTAGAAGCAGAGTTGGTATAAATGGATACTGCCACCCCATCTAACTGGCTGGAAATTTAAGGTGGATGATTGACTTTCAGTCATCTGTTTCTTTTCTGAGAACAATAAGTTGTTTGTTTTTTTTTAAATTAATTTCAATACAACAAACATGTGCTACATGCCAGGCACTTGGCTAAATGCTAGAGATACAATGATGAAAGCCAAACAACCTTTGCCCTCAAGGAATTTTATAGTCTATTGGAGGTTGGCTTGGGAGAATGAGGTTGGGGGTAAGTAAGAAAATAGCAGTTCCAAGATGGAGAAAGTGCTATGGACTTTGGCAGTGAGGAGAATCAAGAAAGACTTTGTATAGGAAAGGAAGTGCTTGAGCAGAATGGCAAGTGAGGAGCAGATTTTGGGGGAATTGAAATGCTAGTCTAAGGAATTTGTCTTTTAGCCTAGAGGCAAAAGGGGAGGTACTAAGGTTGTTGAGTAAAGAAGTAAAATAGTCAAACCTCTGTCTTAGGGATATTTGGGGGGCTGGACCAATAAAAAATGTCAGATATCAATTGTGGAGATTTTCATGAGCTCTAGATCTAATTCAATTTAATTCACATTTGAGCTACAGAGATTGGCACCTGGAAGTTAAAAGAACAATCAGCCACTTAGGTTCATTTGATATGTCTAGGTGCTATTTTAATTTTATTATAATTCCCTTTTTGATTGAAGGGTTTCAAAGGCATTTAAATTGGAAATAGTCCATTATAGTGAGTGCAATTAAAAAAAATATTCATTAACTACTTCTGCTAATCTGAAGCTCTATCTTCAGCAATTACTAAGTTCATTTTTATCTTCAAGAAGCCCCAAAACTGAAATATCACCTTCCCTGATTTCATCAGAAGAATCAGGGTCTTATTAGAAATAACTCTTTTTTTATTAGTTTGGGATAATCTAAATTCTAATTCACTTAATATTCAACTGATATTAAACTTTGAAAAATGAAAGCATATAAATAATTGGGAACCTTTTCACTTTTGGAAACCATTTCACTGGAAATGTAAATGAGAAACTAGAGTAAAGTTCCTAAAGTAGTGCTGGCTGGGTATGACCATTTGAATCGCCTGACAAGAAAGATTGTTTCTATTCCATATTGTCCCCTGTATCTGGAGAAGATCAATTAGACTTTTTCAAATGAAAATCATCTTCTTATAAACGTCATCATCATAACCATCACAAAAATCTCTTAAAACCTTTTCTCAGGAATGAAAAAGTTAGCATAAAACCACATTTCTCTTTGAACAGCAGTTTGTCTAAACTAGTGAAATCCAGGTAATGGGTGTGAAGAAATTACTATGGATCCATATTTTTTTTCACAGCAGGACCCGATTGAAACCCATTCAGGCCTTCTCATCATGGGTAACCCTTGTCCATGTTTGTTGTTATTCAGTCATTTTCCTGTAGTTTCTGACTCTCAGTGACCTCATTTGGGGTTTTCTTGGCAAAGATACTGGACTGGTTTGCTATGTCCTTCTCCAGCTCATTTTACTGCAGAAGAAACTGAGGCAAACAGGGTTAAGTGACTTGGCCGGGATCACACAGGGAGTAAGTGTCTGATGCCAGATTTGAACTCAGAAAGATAAGCCTTCCCAACTCCAGGCCTGGCAATGTATTCAGTGTGCCACATGCTGCTCTCTCCTTTATAGTGGTGGCTGCTAGATCATGAATGACTGACTCCTTAGTACTGAAATGCTTTCTTTCCTGTTGCCTGCATTGTTTTTCTTTGATTTGGTAACTCTCAATTTTAGCGATAATATTCCTGGGAGTATTAATTTTTAATTTTTTAGGAGGTGGCTGGTACAGGCTTTCTGTTTCTGCTTTTCCCTGTGATTCTTTGGGCAGACTTCTTTTGAGATTCTTTTTTTGAAATATAATATCTAGTATCTTTTTTTATTCTGGCTTTCAGTTAATCCAAATTATTTCTCCTTGATCTGTTTTGCAAGTCAGTTGCTTTTGTATTTTAATGAGATGCCTAACATTTTCTTCTTTTTTTGTCTTTTGACTTTGTTTTAATGTTTCTTATTCTCTGATGGAGTCCTTATCTTCTATTTCATGCATTCTAACTTTCAGGTAGTTTGCTACTTGGCAAACTATAACTCTTATAACTCTTGTGCCAAGCTGTTAATTCCCTTTCCAATTCTTTCTTCTATACCTCTCATTCCTGTTTCACTTTTTCCTCTAGTGCTCTCATTTCATTTATAAAACATTTTAACTTTTTCATCTCCTCCAGGAATTCTAATTAAACTTTCACCCAAGCTGTGTTTTTCTTTGAGGTGTTGTTTGTAGATGATTTGGAGTCATTCTCATCTGGCTTTGTGTCTTGAACATCCTTGTCATTGTAATAACTTTTTTATGGTAGGATTCTTTTTTTTTCTGTATTCTTGGTTTTTTTATCCTACTTTCTGACTTCACATTTTATGTTAAGATTGGGCTCTATGTACATAGTGGAGATAATTCCTGAGGTGATCATCATGTTTTCTTTGGATAATGATCGTTATGTTATTCTAATATTTCAAGGTAGCTCATGCTGAGAACCTGAAAACTTCCAGTGCTCTCAAATTGGCCTGATTTAGGGCAAAGTCCAGTTTCTGTACTCTTAGCTACACCTGCACATTTGTTAAAATGGAAGTCCAGTAGACTGTGACTAGTCTCAGCCCCTTTCAGCCAAATAAACAGCTGGTTCAGAATGACAGAACTACAGGGTCCCCTTTGGTTTGTGATTCCTGTTGTGGTTATTCCAATATAGGCTTAAGACTAGAGGGCAGCTAGGTGGCACAGTGGGTAGAGCAGCAGCCCTGAGGTCAGGAGGACTTGAGTTCAAATCCAGTCTCAGACCAAACACTTAACACTTACTAGCTGTGTGATCCTGGGCAAGTCACTTAACCCCAATTGCCTAAAAAAAAATAAAAAAAAAAAAAGACTAGACTAGAAACTATAATTGAGACATACCTCTCTCTGCTCCTGAGATTTGAGGCTTATAACTGCTGGTTTTTCCTGAACTTGCTCCTTACTCTTTATGCCACTAGGGCCCATGACTACTCCTCACCCTGGAATACCAACTCAAGGCACAGGTCCCCCACTCAGTCAGCTCTGAATCTATCAACTGGAACTGTGTAGTGAGCAACCAAGCTGGCAATTTACATCTATTTCAGCACTCTTCATAAATTTAGTTCCTTCTTTGCTGAATTTGCAACTTCTGTCTTGTCCTGTTGCCTGGCCTTTCCCTCACCTGGAATGGCAGTTTCTGGCTAAACCTTTACAATCTCACTTAGTTTGAGTTTTAAGTGACTTATATTTTTGAGTCTAAAGATCATTCTTGTCACCAATCAATCAATCTACAAATATTTATTAAGCATCTTCTATATGCCAAGCACTCTGCTAGGAACTAGTGCTACAAATATAAAAGTAAGATAATACCCTGGCCTCAAGAAGCTTGATTCTACTGGGGAAGGGGGCATGATGGAGAGGGGATATATAAATAGGTACATAGATAAGTAAACACAGTGTACTTAATACCGTGTACAATAATGTACAAAATAAATACAAAGTATTTAATAATGTACAAAATAAATACAAAGTAATTGGAGTGGTATATACCAAAAACAAGAGAAAATCCTGGAAGTTCTCCAAGTGGCTTTTGAGCTGGATCTTAAAAAGCACTAGTCAGGGCTTGGGTATGGGGGAAGGACTTGCAGAGGCAAATAAGCTGAAGATAAATTGCTGCATACAGGAAACATGAAGTAGGCCAATATGACTGCAACATAGAATATGAAAAGGGAAGAGTGGAGTCAGAGCCTGTAGGGGGAGAGGAAGCCTGGAAAGATATTCTGGGGCCAGATTGTAAAGAGCTTTAATTGTAGATATGAGAATGTATGTTTTATCCTAGGGGAAATAGACAGCTATCGAAATTTCTTGAGTAGGGAAACAATATGTTCAATCCAGTGTTTTAGGAATATCAACTTGGCAGCAATGTGGAGGATGGATTGGAGAAGGAGGAGGCTAGATTCAGGGAAGAACTTTCAGGAGGCTATTTCAATAGTCTGGACAAGAAATGATGAGAGCATAATCTGGTGTGGCTAGAGTGGAGAAGACAGATGTGAGAGATGTTGAGAAGGTAGAATTGACAAGGCGTGGTGACTGAGGAAGAAGAAGGAATAATCACAATGTCAAACACGAAGAAGTCAAAAAGGAGAAGAACTGAGAAATGACTGCTGGATACAGAAATAAAATAATCATTGGTGACCTTGAAGAGAGTAGTTTTATTCAAGTTGGGATTAGAAACCAGAAAGGGATTGAAAAGGGAGTTGAGGTGAGAAAATGGAGGCCATGATTGCAGATACATTTTTTTTGGACTTTGGCAGAGGAAAGATAGAGGTGGTAACTTGAGGGTTTGGTAAAATCAAGTAAACTTTTGGCTATTATTGTTGTTGTTTTTTTAAAGGATGAGTATCTCTGTGAGCAGCAATGAAGTAATGCTCCAGTTTATAAGGAGGACATGAAGAATAGGTAAAGGGAGAATGATCAAAATGGCAAGATCCCAGCAGACGTAATAGAGGATTGGATCATCATCACAAGTAAGGGGTTGGCATGGTCAGGGAGAAATTAGTTTATTCTCTGTAGCTGGAGCATAAGAGGAAAGAACTTGAGAGGATCAAGAAGAAGGCGTTAAGGAGATTAGAAGTGAGGAATTGAGGAAAAGATAAAGCTCATAATGGTTTGGGCCTCAAAAAAAATTTCAACGAGTTCTGATGAGATAAAAGGAAAGGGATAATGTTGGTAGTTTAAAAAGAAAAGAGAAGATTTGGAACAGTCATCATAAGGGGTTCAATGAGTTCAATCAATCTGGGAAGAATAAAAAGATTGATATGGAGCATTGAAGTCCAATTGAATAGCATAAAACTTTAGTATCTCTAGTTATCAAAGTTGGTTTACTTCTTCCAACAGTATTTATAGGAGGAGTGGAAAATAATATGAGTAGTCTAAGTTGGGATTTGGAAAGGAGTAGGAGGTGACAGGATAATGGGACAAGGAATATGAAGATGGAAGTTAACTAAAAGATTAGAATTTTGAAAGGAAAATATTGAAGTCAGAGGAAAGAAACAGAAATCCTGGTTAAGAAAATGCTAGAATGAGAAGAATTTGTGGTGAGGACAGAGGAAAGTCTTAGGAGGAATGAGGCACAGGGAGAGATGGAAGAACAGGAAGTTCTTGTCATCTAGAGAAGTTTAAGAGCAGGTTTGTGATGGAAAAATCGCAGTTATTACCAACCCTGGATGTGGACAAGTTAGAGTGAAGTAGCAATCCATGAGATGTGAGGAGAGTCCAGAACAGGGAATCCAGGGAGTTTGAGAAGATAGCAGCATGTAAACCGAGATTCCCAAAGAGAAGAGCAGGATTTGGGCTAGAGAGGAAGACTGAAGCAGTTATTAAACTCCTTCACTAAGAAGTAGTTTATTCTCACAACAAATATCCATTTTGTCACTACCTCTGTTGCTCTATACCCAAATATTTTCCATCAAAGTTCTCTGCTCTGATTCCTGAATTTCCTCATGAGTAAATCTTAGTAATAAAATTATATTCAACTACCACCTATTCATTATTCTGCTCCTTTTGAGCAATAGTGAAAACACTATTCCAGTCATAATGAAATCTAATGATAATTATTTTGAATTTACATGTGTGAATGAAGCTTTCTACTTCCCCTTGCTTATGACCCATACTTTCTACTTTTATATATAAACATCTAAAGTTTTATTTTTGAATCTCTTATAAAATATATGATCCTGTGAATTGCTGAGCCTCTCTGCTCATCCCTACTTCCTATGGTGTGTTTTCTCCTCTCTGTGGTATCTGGATTGACAATTATATGAGGAAGGTTCTTTCTCTTACCCCATTTTTCAATTAAAACTTTTTTGTCAATTACAAGACTTTAGGCAAATACATTTTTACCTGGCTGCCAGGTTACATCCCTGTCCTTTTTCTGCCATTTTCTAGAAATTCAAATTGCATTTCCCAGCACCATCTTCTTAAAAACTTACTCACCAAATCTGCCTTTCTCTTCAGAAATCTCTACTTTCAATTGTTTGCATTTTGTCTAGTGAATATTTGTTAGATGAATGAATTAGTTAATTAATGAGGTTGATTAGAAGACTAGCACTAGCTGTATAAAACTGGGCAAGTCACAACATCTCAGAGCCAGAGTTCTATCAAACGTAGAATAATGATAATAACACTTATTTTTCAGGATTTCTGTGAAGGCTAAATGTGATTGTGTTTATAAATTACAAAAAAAGTTTGTTGAGGAGAGTGAAGGTTAAAAAGATTGTAAAGGTTATAAAGAACTTTACATGTCAAACAGAGCATTTTATATTTGCTACTGGAGGTAAAAAGAAGCCGTTGGAGTTTAATGATTTGAGAGAGAAGGGTAACATGAGCAGACCTATGCTTCAGGAAAATCACTTTGACAACTTAGAGTAAGATGGATTGTAGTGGGCAGACAAATTAGAACACTATTGCAATAGTCTAGGTAAGAAGTGATGAGGGCCTGCAATGGGGTGGTGGCTTTTTGATTGGATAGTAAGGGATGTAAATTCTAAAGCCTTATAGTAATCAGATGGCTTTTTCAGAATTAGGCAACAAGAAAGATTTAAAAAAATGATGGCAATGAAATAAAGTATCCTATGACTATTAAGTCGCAGGTATTAGCTTAGCCAAGGTAGTCCTATCACATTTCATGATCTTACCTTAGGATAAGATATTCTATTTCTATAACCTTTATTTATGAATAGGATAAAATATACAGTAACTGTTTTTAAGTTTATTTGATTTACTAACTTCATGTACCTTCAGCCCTCTCTCAAGCAGGTCCTACTTACAACAATAAAAATATCTGTAGATTTTTGCCAAACTCAAATGATTCTAGGATTTAGGATTTGAAAAGAACTTAAAAATCAAGTCATTCCAATTCCACATTTTATAGGTTAGAAAAATGAGACCCAAAGAGCCCAACACATTTTAAGTAGAACGTTAAGTAGCAGGATCATAATTCATATCCTTATCCTCTACTCCCAAATCCAGTAGTCTCCCAACTATTTTATAATCCTAACACCTTAATTGCATTAAGTTGTGGGAATGGTATAACCCTATTAGTTATTGATGTTTCCTACTTTTTGTTTCAGTAGACCAGTTTTCCGACATAACTTGCAACATAACCTGTTGAATCTACATACAAATGCATTTTCTTATGGATGGTAAAATCTGATCCTTATTTTAATCAAAATAATAATTAGCCTTGAGAATAGAAGATTAACCAGAAGAATAATTCATGATTTTTCAAATTGTTCTTCCCTTATTGATTACCTAATTATCATTGTCTTTCGTTGAATGACTTCATACAGATTTTCTACTCTATATTTATTTAATTTCCCAAAAAAAGTCATATAGCGTTTTTTAATAGCTATCTCTCCCTTCTTGCTTTTATCTTTTGAAAAATTGAATGCATTGGGTGGGGAAGAGGATGTTAAAAATGTCTTCCCATAGTTTTAGAAAAAAAGCTATTGTGAGAATCAGTAATTAAACTACTCTGTCTGTATTTATACCCAGAACATGATCTCAAAGGTCTCTTACAGCTCTAAATTTTATTATATGGTTATAATATGCCCAAAGAGGTGTTAATCAGGTTGTGTTCAAATTACATTTAAAATTCAGAGAAATAGTAGGCACTTCATGAATACTTATTGATTGATTGACCATTCTTAACTTTTGCCTGCCAACAAATTGTGTGCAATCCAGCCATTTTAACTACACTTGCTTGGACAGGAAGACATATGAAAATGTATGGTATGAATTCATAAATCATCAGAACCACTTAGCTCCTAATAAGCATATCTCTAGAAAGGAAAGAATATTTTTAACTTCTTAAGCTAAAAACATGGTGATCTTTATAAATGCCTGAGGGGAAATAATTACTGAAAGTATACTAGCACTGGGTAATTAAAAGGTTTCTTCTTAACTAAGGTCACAGCACCCTCTTATGAAAGGAAAAAAAAATCAAACTTGTAAGGATAGTAAATGATCAAAATTTGTGTGTCCTCTTACCTAGTTTTGATAACTGTACTGGCATCAACGATACAGGCATCACTGGTCCTGAAATGGCATGTTTTTAGAGTGCTCTGGACATTTTAAGAACCCATCAATATACATTGCTTTTTCAATGGATTAACATGCTAAACTTTTCTTTTCTGACCAGCAGGTGGTGAAGTCCCTTACACAACCCTGGCCACTCGAATGATGATGGGAGCTTGGTGGCTCTTTGCATTGATTGTCATCTCATCATACACAGCTAACCTTGCGGCTTTCCTCACCATCACACGAATTGAAAGCTCTATCCAGTAAGTAGATACAAATGATGCTGGTAGAGATGATGATGAAGATGATGATGATGATGATGATGATGATGATGATGATGATGATGATGATAATGTCTAGTCATTATTTTATCCTACTAGGTTATGGAAATGATTGTGTCATTTTATAAATTAAAAATTAAATAATAACAATGACAGTCTTTATATAGCATCTTCAGGTTTGCGAAGTACTTTACAAATATTATCTCATCAGATCTTTAAAGCAACCCTGGGAGGTAGATGCTATTATTATCTCCATTTATAGATGGGAAAATTGAGGCTGAAAGGTTAAAGAACTTGCTTAGAGAGGCATAGTTTGTAAGTGTCTGAGATCAACTTTGAACTCAGGTCATGACTCCATGTCCAACACTACTAGAGGTAGGATGGAAGATATGGGTATGTAATGTTTGTAGAAACGTGGCAAGGATGGATAGTGTTTGTGTATATAAATTTCCCTGAGAGGAAATATGTTGGGCATGATATTTTAGATCAGATTATCTTTCTTCCCCTTTTTAATTGTATTTTCATTTTTTATCATGGTCTTAATAATATAAATATTTAATAGTTTAAGAACAAAAAAGAGAATCCACTTTGAACTAAAATGGTGAAGTCTCATTCATTTTTAAAAATTTAAATGTTAGACTATTTTGAAGGAGGGATTTTCCTACTCCCTGGACAATTCAATTTCAAAGAAAAACCTTGAGAAGACGGAAACAAATTGAAGTTTGAAATTGGTTTAAAGAGTAACTGATTGCTTGAGGGGAACACATTTTCATGATTCCAAATTCACCAAAAAGCGTGCCAGTAAGGACTAGAACAAAAAACTGTGTTCAGAGAGAACATACAAAAAACACCACATTTGGTGCTTTACTCGGGCCATATCAACCTCAAGCTGCGTATCAAGAGAAGATTTTTTTTAAGAATCTGGTGTTCTACTTCCAATGACAATGGATCCCCTCACTAAATATCGCTATGTTTTCACAGAAGCCCAGTACTGTGCCACCAATTACTACTGTAGCTCAAAATAGGAATAATTTGAACCCATTAGGGATCTAAGTTACCTTGGCAGAAAAACACAATTCCTTTTAAAAAAAATAATGTAAAGGTCAACAAATAACCACTAAGCTATTCATTTGTTGCAAATTATTATAAAAATAGAAACAGAATTAGTTACCTCTAAAAGGGACTGAAGTGTTTTTCATCATCTCCAATTTCCTGTGAGCAAATTGAAAACCTAGTGCAGGAATATAGACTATAATTGATAGTGGGCTATCATTCATATAAGAATACTATGCCAATTACTCAGCCTCAAATCAGAGCATGTATCAAGTAGTTTGTAAGGTAGTGGTGATAGTACTGAATAATGCTAACTTTACTCCTGTTCTGGTCTATGCCATGAATTTAAAACAGCAGGATTAAGTGATCTGCATAACAGTATCTTGACTAGATTCATGCCACATTGAAATCCCACCTCCATGCCATAATTAAAACATGTATATACATGTATGATTCCTAAATCCTTGATAGAAATCGATATATTACTAATATATTTTTAAAATTAATAATACATCCCGACCCCAACCAAAAACTCTTTGCTCGGGAAAAGCAGTTAGATGTTCTGACCTATAAATGAACAACTTACTCCAAAATATTTTTTTTCAATTCAACAGATATTTGTTTAATTCTTGTTTTATAAAATAGGATAGCCTCATATTTCTGTCTGATTCTGGATGTCTCACAATTGGTTAAATTAAAATAAAGAAAGAATACAGCAGTGGAAAGATTAGGATCCCGATTCAGAAAATACTTTGCCATCCTTTGGATCTCTCAAATTTACTTTTTTCTTCTCTATTTCCTTTCTGTGCCAGCTGACATTTTTACAAGTCACCAGGGGATGTGATAAATGCCATTCTTTCTAATCTTATGTGCAGACTGATTTGGCAGAGCAAAATTAGATCGGAATAAGGGTTGGGGGAAAGATCCCTGTTCCCATATGAAACAAACAAAAGTTTATATTTCAGCTATGTTTCAAAATACCATTGCCAAAAATACTTCCAGGAAATAGCCTTGAGAGTTTCAAAGACCAATTTGTCTTACAAAATTCTTCTCCAAATGAAAGCAGGGACACATGTCTTAATCTCTTTAACCTATTTAGTTCACTCTTCTCTTGTACTGGAAGGATGTGACAGTGCCTATTCTTTCTAGTTAACATTTTCTGTGAAGTTGACATATTAGTACCTACCATACTCCATTCCCAGAATAACTTCTACAGAGCAGAAACGGCAAGGAATACAAAAATAGGATATGTCATCTAGGGAGAGAAAAATGACCTTCCTTGGCTGGATGATTGACATAAATTCTTCATGGTTTAGAAGGAGAAGTCAAATCTGTTTCATTGTAGGGATTTGAATAATTGTTATAGAATTACACTCTATGCTCAAAATCAGTACAGTCTAATTCTCCATCCGTCATTTCTTCTAGAACAAAAACTCAAAAGTCCTTTCACACCCTCACCCCCTATCCAAGGTGGTATTCAACCATGGGGAAATAGAAAAAGAAAAACAGGAATTTAATTTCCATTTCCCTTCACGATGCAATAGATCAGCCCACTGTATTCTGCTCCATGATGTAATGTCACATAACAGGTTGGCACAGTTGGAGAAGGGGTTTCCAATATCCTGATCAGTTCCTGAAGGAAAAATATAGCTGCTCCAAGTCCCTGGTAGCAATTTTGCTGTCTCACTCTCACTAAAAGACAACGACATGTGGCTAGTTGCTTTCTAATGCATGTGAAATGGAGCAGTCTTTTCCCTAGTGGCAGCCACCCTGTAGGGGATATTGCTGAAACGGAGCTCTACCAGAGAGATGCTGATGAAATTCCCTTTGCTATACTGAAAGTCACATACCACTTCCAATAAAGCCAATTTTGTTCAGTATTATTCACAGTAACCGTTATCTAAATAAAGTTCATGCTAGAGCAATTATATACATTAATATCTCAGACTGAGGATTACTATTGCTCTTGAGCACTTTACGTATGTAAATAAGCCTGAGTCTGTATTTAAATGGATTTCAACCCAACACTGTGTACTTTGTTGTACTGTGCTCACATGTACAAACTTTGCGATAGGGTTTTTGTTGTTTGATATTGTGTGTGCGTTGATTTGCTTTTACCCAGACTATGATTTCGTTGAAGTATTTTGGTATGGTAGAAAGAACACTGACCTTGGATTAAAAAACTACCTCTGATACATACAACCTAAATAACATTGGGCAAGTCATCTTTCCTCCCAGGAAAGAATTGTCTCATCTATAAAATAAGAAGTTGGAATAAATGGCCTCAGATCCCTTTTAGCTCTGAATCTATGATCCAACGATCCCTTTCTTGATGTTTTTTAGCACCTGGGGTACTGTATGGCTGAGTGACTTGCACAGATCTCATAGAAAAAATGTCAGGGGCAGGTTTTTGTTGTTGTCGTTCAATCGTTCAGTTGTGTCTGACTCTTCATGAACCCAAGAACCATAGCATGCCAGGCCCTTCTATCCTCCACTATTTTCAAAGTCTGTCCAAGTTCATGTTCATTGGTTCCATGATGCTATCTATCCATCTCAAATTCTGCCATTCCATTTTCCTTTTGACTTAAATCTTTCAACATCAGGGTCTTTTCCAATAAGTCCCATCTTCTCATTACGTAGTTAAAGTATTTAAGCTTCAGCTTCAGTTTTCCACCTTCCAGTGAAAAGCTTGAATTACTTTCTATAAGTTTTGACTGATTTGATCTCCTTGCTGTCCAAGAGGCTCTCAAAAGTCTTCTCCAGCACCACAATTCAAAAGCATTGATAGTTCAGCACTCAGTTTTCCTTATAGTCCAATTCTCACTGCCATACATTGCTACTAGGAAAAAAAAAAAAAACATAGCTTTGGCTATATGTACTTTTATTAGCAAGATGATGTCTCTGCTTTTTGTTGTGCTGTCCAGATTTGCCATATTTTTCCCTCCAAGGAGCAAGCATATTTTAATTTCATGGCTGCAGTCACCATCTGCAGTGATCTTTGAGCCCAAGAATATAAAGTCTGACAATGCTTTCTTCCTTCCCTCCCTATTTGTAAGGAAGTGATTGGACCAGTTGCCATGATCTTTGTTTTTTGGGGGGTTTTGTGTGTTAAGCTTCAATCCAGCTTTAACCATCTCCTCTTTTACCCTGATCAAGAGGCTTCTTAATTCTTCTTCACTTTCTGTCATCACCTTGGTATCATCTATGTATCTGAGATTATTGGTATTTCTCCCAGCAACCTTAATTCCAGCTTTTGATTCACCCAGCCTGGCATTTCTCATGATGTACTCTGCATAAAAGTTAAACAAATAAGGTGACAACATATAGCCTTGTCCTACTCACTTTCTAATCTTAAACCAATCAGTTATTACGTGTTTGGTTCTAACTATTGCTTCTTGGCCTGCACACAAGTTCCTCAGAAGACAGGTGAAGTGATCTGGTACTCCCATCTGTTTTAGGACTTGCCACATTTTATTATGATCCACACAGTCAAAGACTTTAGTTTAGGCAATGAAGCAGAAGTAGATATTTTTCTACAGCTCCCTGTGCTTTCTCTTTCAGCATTGTCCAGAAGTGAAATAGACTGGCTTGAGGGGTGCTAAAGTGCTTCTCAGTGGAGGTTTTTAAGCTTATCTTATGCTTGAAAGCCACACAGGTGGCCATTTGTGAGGTACATTATAGTAGAGATTTCTTTCCAGTATGGGTTGGACTAGAAGGTGAGGCTCCTTTCAACTTTCAAAATCTTGTGATTCTATGACATGAATTTTTACACCTCTCCCTCTGCCTTTCCATATGAAACCCTGATCTCCATTCATACTGCGATTTTAATTCTTTGACCTCCCAGTTCTCTCCCAGGTGATCACCTCTATACTGGTCACATTCTTCTGCTTTCCCCAACTTCATCTCTTGGTAAACCACTTCAACAATACACTGTCCTCTTCTCTTTAGCCTTCTGCCCCTTCATTATCTCACTAATTGTGCCATGCCAAGCTTTAACCTTGGAGCACTCCCCCCATCCACTGCCCTTCACTCCTACACACATGCTTCTGAACAAAGGTAGAGAAAATCATGCAATTCTTCTGACTGAATCTACTAAAAATTTATGTTACAGAACATCAACAAGATCCTTACTGCTATACTACTTACCACCACTTCCCTAATCAACTCATTATTCCACAGTGGCTCTTCCAAACATTTTCCTCCCTCTTTAAGCCTCCAATAGCACCATCTCAGCTAAGAACTTTGCCAAATATTTTACTGAAAAATTTGAGACTATTCTCCTAAGAGCTCTCTCTTCTCTTCCTTTCTCATCTCATCTCACCCAGATGCTTCCTGTGGCTTCCTGTCTGTCTTCTCCTTCAGCCTGCTCTCACATGAAAAGGTAGCCCTACTCTTTATAAGGCAAAGCTCTCTACCTGCACAAGTGATCCCATTCCATCCTGTCTCTTCTAGCAGATTGTCTCCTCTAACATCCCGACTCTCTCACTTCCCTTTAATCTCTCTTTGTCTGCTGGCTCCTTCAATGCTGCCTACAGTTACGTCCACATCTTCCCCAACCTAAAAAGAAAAGGTACAACAACAACAACAAAATCCTCTCACTTGATCCTTCCATCCCCACCATTATTCCGTATTTCTTTTGCCTTTTGCAGTTAAACTTTTGAGAAGGCCATTTACAATACATGTCTCCACTTCCTCTCTTCTCACTCTCTCATTAACTCTCTACAACCAGGCCTCTGATTTCATCGCCCAGCCAAAATTGCTCTCTCCAAAGTCAATATTGATCTCTTGATTGTCGAGCCCAATTCATCCTTCTTGACTTCCCTGTCAATCCCCCTCTTCTCCTTGTACTCTATTCTTTCTCAGTTATCAGGACATTATTTTCTGCTGATTCTCTTCCTATCTATCTAACCATTCCTCTGTCTTCACTGCTGTATTCTCATCCAGATCACTCCCCATTGACTGTTGGTGTCCCACAGGGCTCTGATCTGGGCCTTCTTCTCTTCTCCCTTTATACTACTTCATTTGCTAAT
This sequence comes from Vombatus ursinus, assembly GCF_900497805.2. Taxonomy (NCBI): domain Eukaryota; kingdom Metazoa; phylum Chordata; class Mammalia; order Diprotodontia; family Vombatidae; genus Vombatus; species Vombatus ursinus. The sequence continues at coordinate 6,052,772 of NW_020954599.1, read as the reverse complement.
CTCATCAGCTTCCATGAATTTAAATATCATTTCTATGATTATGATTCTCGAATCTACCTATCTTGCCCCAACATCACTGTTGATTTCAAATCTAACATCTCCACCTGCATTTCAGACATCTCAAACTGAATGTCCAGTAGACATCTTAAACTCAAAGTATTCAAAACAGAACTCAATAACTTTTCCCCAAACTCTTCCTACTTCCAAATTTCCTTCTTACTGTCAAGGACACCACTTTCTCCCTAGTCCCTCAGACTATACAATCTGGGTGTCATCCTTGACAAACAACTTTTAAAATAACAACTCACATCAAATTTTGGAGTAACAGAGCCAACAGAACATATTGGTGATATATTTTTTCCAGGCTAAGACAACTTAGGAGGTTGGTAGGAGAGGTCTGTGATACTGATGGGGGGCCAGTCCAAAATGCATGTGTTGGCAACACCAGGAGTGGACCTTGGTGGCAGCCACAACAGCGGCAGCAGAAATTTTGGGACTTCTTAGCCCAGAGAGAGTAAAGGAGTCAGATAACTGGTGAGAAAGAGATTACAGTGGACCTTTTGCTGGTACTGATTGCAGTTAGAGCTGATTGGCAAATCTATTGCCCATGAGCAGTTCTGCGTCCCATTCCAGAGCAGAAAGGAGTACATATGATTGGTCAGAAGGGAGCAGGGGGCCTGGTCACAGCCTCAAGGAAGAGAGGAGCAATAGTGCTGGTGACAAAGAAGAACAAAGGTTCTTCCTGGGTAAAGATCAAAGTACAGAACAAGAAAGCAGTAACTACTCCTCTCCCCAGAGCTCACCACCTTGGAAGCACCAAAAACTTGCAGATTTCCAGAACTAGCTCTGAAAACAGTAGCACAAAAAAGCCTGAAGCTTGGCACACTGCCTCCCCATTCCCCAGTGAGCAGAGCCCAACATTAACGTAAAGGTCAAAGGGAAGAAATAGGCTGGGAAAATGGGCAAACAACAACAGCAACAAAGAACTTGCCTACAAAAAGCTACTGTGGTGGCAGAGACAAGCAAAACACAAAGTCAGAAGACAACAATGTGAAATCAGCTACAAGCAAAGCCTCAAAGAAAAAATATTAATTGAATTCAAAGCCAGAAAGAATTCCTGGAAGAGTTCAAGAGAGAAAAGTGGTAGAGGAAAAAATTGGGGGGAAAATTAGAGTTAAGCAAGAAAATTATGAAAAGAGAATTCTTATTATTGTTGTTCGTCCTTCATTCTCAAAACAGATCAATGACATCACAAGTGTGATATCCTTACTTGCATATGAGTGGGATTTGAGTGAGGCAGTGCTGCATAAAGTCATCAGCCTTGCTTTCTCCTCCAGAGTCATCAGAGTCCAGTGGCAAAACAAAGGTCAAAATGACTGGAGATGGCACAGGAAAAGAGAACTAACAACTTGGTAAAAGGGGTACAAAAATACTGAAGAAAATAATAAATTAAAAAACAGAATTGGCCTAAGAGTAAAAGAGTCACAGAAGTCTGCTGAAGAAACTCTCTCATCCCACATCTATGATTACTTGGTAAATCTCATCAATTCTGCCTTCACAACATCTCTCACACCCACTCTCTTCTCTCTACTAACTTGGCTTTTAATTAGGTAGGCTCTGTCCCTCATCAACTTTGATTAGACAATTACAATAGCCTCTTAATTGGACTTCCTGCATCTGAATAATCTCTTTTCCAATTCATCCTCTAGATAGTTGTCATTAAAGTACAAGTCTTTGTGCTATTCCTAAAGCACAAGTGTGACCATATCACTCCCCTGCTTAAAATAAACCAAAAAAAGATCACTCCAGTGACTTCCCTATTACCACTAGAATAAAATACAAACTCTTTTGTTCTTCTCTTAACTCCATGCATGCTCTTACTTCAGCCTACTTCTTCAGATTTATTATATAATGCTTCCCTTTCACACAGTCTATGCCCCAGCCCATCATACACATTCTTCACACATGACATTTCATCTTTCATTGATATGATGGACAGATCAAAGCTAAATCCTACATGATGTTGATGATGTTGATGTCCCTCCAGCTTTGGCCGCTTCCTCCATACCACTCTATTTTTATGCTGTATGTTATTTTCTGTTTACTTCTATGTGTACGTGTTATTTCCTTCCAATAGAATGACAGCTCCTTGAGGATAAAGTCTACTCTGTTTTCATCTTGATATCATCAGAGACTAGCACAGTGCTTGAAACTCAAATGACACATATTAAATGCTTATTGAATATGGCATAGCTTTGTGTCACTATAATTTTGATAAATATTCCATCTATGCCTTCATCCAAGACAATTATGAAAATGTTGAGTAGGACAAAGCCCAGAAAATTTCCCTGATGCACTCCACTGGAAATAACCCTTCATGCTGACATTGCTTCAGTGATGATGAGATGGAAATTCTGGCCATTCAACTAGTTATGGTTGTGCTTAATTGTACTCTTTTAACTCACATTGCTCAATCTTGTCTACAAAGATATCATCTAAAATGTTGTCAAATGCTTGCTGGTATACATCTACGTGTTATGTAGATAGCCTTCCTCCAATCCTCTAATCAAAGTAGGGGGGTGGAAAATGGTTACTCTGGAATAAGCTATTCTCGAAGAAGCTACACTCGCTATTAGTGATCACTATCCTTATTAAATGTTCATTAACCATCCCTTTAGAAATATTTCCTAGGGTATTGCCAGGAATGGAAATGAAGTTTAATTGTCTGTTATTTAAAGACGTCACCTTTCCCTATCACCTACTTCTGATTAGGTACTGCCTTTTTAGTGCAGAATTATTTAAGGTTAGATGTAAAATATGCTGACCTTGAATAAAAAGACAACCTTCCCTCATTCTGCATTGTTCAGTGTTAAAATGATCTATTTGTTGAAGCACCTAATACTGTTAAGATTTATATTCTACAAATACCTTGCTAGTTAGATATCCATATAATCAAAATTTGGCTTTTCCTACTGAAAAAAAAATTATTGTAAGTTTGTTGGATTTTCAAAGTCATCCTCTAGTGAGAGTTCAATTAAAAATTGCCTGCTATTTTATTTGTGGCTGCTAGGAATAGTTACTTTAGTAATGTGATATGCTCCGTTTACCCTGAGTTCACGGAGTCTAAAACTTTGACATAATAAGTTCTTTCAACTCCAAAAATGATCACTTTCTGGACAAGCTAAATTGTTCTAAACAAATCAGATCCCCTACCCCCATATCTCTCTCTCTCTCTCTCTCTTTTTTTTTTTGGTTAGACAATGGGGGTTAAGTGACTTGCCCAGGGTCACACAGCTAGTAAGTGTTATGGGTCAGAGGGCGGATTTGAACTCAGGTCCTCCTGACTCCAGGGCCAGTGCTCTATCCATTGCACCATCGAACTGCCCCAACAAAACTCATCTTCTTTTTTTTCTTTTACAATTCCCATCTCTTTTTCATCAAGCATGCTACTTATCCCTCTAAGCCTAAAAAAAACTATTAAATTCTCACAAATAGAAATTCCTCTATTTCTCCTCTCTTTTCTTCTCCTCATCCTTCCCTTACCTTTCCCTCCTCTCTCAGTTTTATACCCTTTGGGGCATATAGTTCCAAATAGCTCTCCAAAATGGTTGTATCAGTTCACAACTCCACTGACAGTGGGTTAATATCCCAATTTTCCCATATCCCCTCCAATATTTGTTGTTTTCATTTCTTGTCACATTAAACAGTCTGATAGGTGTAAAGCGCTACTTCAGAGTTATTTTAATTTGTATTTCTCTAAATGACAGTGATTTAGAGCATTTTTTCATATGACTATAAATAGCTTTGATTTCTTCTTCAGAAAGCAGCCTGCTCACATATGAATCATATTCTTATGAATTTGACTCAGTTCTCTATATATTTGAGAAATGAGGCCTTTATCAGATAAACGCTGTAAATTTTCCCCAATTTTCTGCTTTCCTTCTAATCTTATTTGTATTGGTTTTGTTTCTGTGAAAACTTTTTCATTTAATGTAATCAAAATTATCCCATTTTATATCATGTAATGCTTCCTATCTCTTATTTGGTCATAAATCCTTCCCTTATTGATAGATCCGACAAGTAAACTACTCCACGCTCCCCAGTTTACTTATGACATCACCCTTTATGTCTAAATCGTGTACCCATATGGACCTTATCTTGGTATTTACTATGAGATGTTGGCACATACCTAGTTTCTTTCAAATAGCTTTCCAGTTTTCCCAGCAGTTTTTTGTCAAATAATAATCTCATTCCAAAAATTGGGATCTTTGTGTTTATCAATCACTAGATTATTATGGTTATTTGTTACTGTGTATTGTAAACCCCCACTCTATTCCACTGATTCACCACTCTGTTTCTTAGACAGCACTAGATCATAATGATAATTACTACTTTTTTAATAATATTTTCCTCCAGTTACATATCAAGAAAATTTTTAGCATTCATTTTTACAAGATTTTGAGTTCTAATTTTTTTCTCCCTCCCCTCTTCTGAAAATGGTCAGCAGTTTGATATAATTTATACATGTGCTATCATGTAAAAAAAATTCCCTATTAGTCACAGTGTGAAAGAAGAAACAGATCAAAGAAAAAAAAATATGAGAAAGAATGAAGCAAGTAAAAAAAAATATGCTTTTATCTGCATTGAGAATCCATCATTTCTTTATCTGGATGTGGATATCAATTTCCTCCATGAGCGCTTTATATTTGTCTTGGATCATGGCGTTGCTGGAAAAGCATCCTTCATAATCTTTCTGACCAGTTGTCTGACCCCCTTCCTATTTCTGGGCTGAATGTTCCTGAAGCTGCTGCTCCTGCTACTGTAGCCTCCCCCCAGGCCTGATGTTGATGTTATTGCAGAGTTTGATGCTCTGTAGTCTGACCACTACCCTGACGTCACAGACCTCTCCTGCCAACCTCCTAAGTTGTCTTGTGCTAGAAAAACGCCTCACCCTAACCTTTTGTTGACCCTATTATTCCAGAATTTGATTTGAGGTGTGAGTTTTAAATTGTTTGGAGGGGAATTTTGGGAGAGTTCAGCTAAGTTGTTGCCTGTACATTTTGGCTCTGCCTCAGCCGTTTAATTTTTAAATGGATTTATTTTTCACTCCCACATACCAGTACACACATACACAGTTATTCTAGCCCTTATATTTCAAGCCTTGTCTGGCTGAAGAAGCTGGAAGAGAGCCAAGCTGTTTAGGGAATACAAGAGTGGGGAAAACACAGTCCGCTGTGCTGTCTAGATGGGCTGCTTTTTCTCAAAGATTTCATGCTTTCTGATCTATAGGCAAGTTACCAAAAACAGGAGATTTGCTGATGGAAAGGGATGTATTTATAGACCATAGCAAGGGGATTTCTTTACCTGGAAGAGAATGAATGGGAGCAGAATCTAACTTCAGGTAACCAGGATATACATATTATATTGCTTAGAAATTACTCACTATAAAATATGGTAGGTCTCCCAATTTGGCTTTATATCACAACTTCAATGAAGTGTTCTAGAAATGTTTTTTGGAGAAATTCATAGACATGTAGCTCTGAAAAAAGTGCTTAAAAAAAAGCTGTGACGCAATGGATGAAGTGCTAGACTTGTATTCACAAAGACATGAGTTCAAATCTGGCCCCAGGAATGTACTAGTTGTGTGACCCCAAGCAAATCACTTAACCTGTGTTTGCCTTAGTTTCCCCAAATATAAAATATAAAATATATAAAATAAAAAAAATAAAAAATAACAGCACCTACCTTACAAAACTGATGTGAGGATCAAATTACATACTTTTTAAAGCCCTTATCACAGTACTTGGCACATGGTAAGTACTATATAAAATGCTTATTACTCCCATCCCTAAGATGTATGCAACAATAAATTTATTAGGAAATCAAATAAAAATATGTAGGCATACCCCACAGTAATTTGTTCTCACCGGTGTGTTTTGATAGAAATCAGGTATTAGTAGAAATGTTTTCCTTATTGATCTGTGTTATATATTTCACTTTTAAGGCTTTTCCTTTGATATAGTTATTAAAACCTGCACATCCTATCCAGATATAAGAAAAGATGACTTCTCTCAGATAAAGAGATGTGCTGAAAACTTCTAGAAACTTCTAACACATGTTACAAAGTGATCTCTCTGAAAAATCTGATAATGTGATTGCCACTTTGCATTGATAAAATTGTAGAATTTCGAACTTGAAGAGACCACCAAGTCTGACTCCTTCACTTTACAAAAGAGAAAACTGAAGTTGGGTGAGGTGACTTGAGGTCCTCAGTGTTATACAGGTAGTAAGTGACTGAGCTAGAATTCAAACACAAGTCCTCTGACTCCAGATCCAAAGCTCCTTTAATTGCTCAATGTCAGTCTATAGAAGACACATTAAAAATTACTATCATGTCCCCAAACTAGTCATTTGTGGACTACTTTAAGGTTTTCAAAGAATTTGATGTACATTAACTCATCTGATCCTCAATACAGCTCTTTGAGCTATTCCTATTTTAGAAGTGAGGAAAATGAGGATCAGGACAGTTAAATGATATATTTATATAGTTATAAAAATAATTCCCTTTCCCATATTTCACTACTCCTGTTGAGGGTACCCATTCATACAGTTTTGTAATCTCTGTATCACCTCTGACTCTTCACATTCACTCATCCTACATATTCAACTAGTTGCAAATCTTGTCATTTCTTTCCCCAAATATCCCCTTCTCTTCATTCACACAGCCACCACCATAGTTCAGAGCCTTCTAACTGGTCTGCCCATCTCAATTCTCTCTTCATCCCAATCCAGGCTCCGTATAACTGCCAAAATGAATTTCTTCAAAGAAAAAAAAAGTTTATTATTCCAAACTTGACAAACAAACATTTCCATATATAAGAATAGAAAAAAAAGATTTTACATGAAACTATGAATCTAATGTGTACAGCTTTTTAAAAAGTATTTAATAAATTCATATTAATTAAAAAAAAAGACCCTTCATCATCCTGGTTTCATTGCTCCGTACCCCTTCCAACTTTTACCAAAATACCTCCTAGAACATAATACATAGAAAAACAGATGTTACCTGACTAGAACAAAGTGGAACAATGATCTTCATTTTATGACCTACACAGCCAGGTGGTGGGGTGGATAGATCTTCCTGGAGTCCGGAAGACCTGAGATCTAATCTGGCCTCAGACACTTATTAGCTGTGTGACCCTGGGCAAATCACTTAACCTCAGTTAGCCTCAGTTTCCTCAACTGTAAAATGGAGATAATGTACTTTCCAGGATTGGTCTGAGGATAAAATGAAATAATGCTTGTAAAACTAAAACCTGTCATAAAGTAAAACCAAGTACCTGATATATAATGGATGCTACATTAATGATAGCTGTTATCATTATTATTAATTATAGCTAAGATATATATAATGCTTTAAGTTATACAAAGGACTTCATATACATTATGTCATTTGATTCTTACAAAAATCTTCCTTATGGTCTCACATTTCAAAGATGAAGAAATTGAGTCTCAGAGAAGTTATGACTTGCCTGTAGACACACAATTCAGTATTTGAACCTAGGTCTCCCCTGAATTTTATTCCTATACCTCTTCCAGTATACCTTCCTACGCTAGACTTCTGACTGGACCCAGAATCAACTAGGAGGAAAAGAAAAGGCATTGCCTTAGGGGAATGAAACAGTGCCTTAATATATGCCTTCAAGGTTTTCCATGAAGAAAGTGGGTACCCCTCCATCTTTTTAAATGTCAATAGGCTGCCAGTGATGTGAGTCAAAGAATACCACAAATAATTCAAGTTTCAAATTACCTAAAGAGCAAGAAAGAGGCATATGCTGATTATAAGAAACAACCAACACATTGACAACAAAGATTGTGCTCGGTAGATGGCATAAAAAATACCATCAGAGAGATATGTGACAGGAAAAGCAGATGGGCAGTGAAAGTGAGAGAAAACAGTTAGCTGACTTGTTTCCTTTGAGATCCATTCAGTATTAACAAATGTTCAGGAAAGCCACTCAATCATCAGGTGGGTACCCTATGCATAAGTCTTGGTAGGATATAAAGAGCCACACAGAGTATCAGAATATATGATTGGATTGTGACTTGCTCCATAGAATGATGTACCTGCTGATGAGATCCAAAGGTCACCCAGATATCTTCTATTATTATCTTAAATTTGGGTCATTGCTTCGCCTGCTCACCTGGATGAGTTACTATGAAAGGAACTCCCATCTGAGGTACTAAGTTCACTTAGTGGAGCCATATTTTAGAAAGGATGTGAAATCTGAAATTGTTTCTGAAAGAGGGTCACCAGGGTGAAGACCATTTAAAGTAATCAGTGGTGTTTACCCTGGAGAAGAAATTTATATGGATATATTTTGTTGCTGTTTTTATTTGTTTTTCAGTTGAGTCAGACTCTTTGTGACCCCATTTGGGGTTTTCTTGGCAATGATATTGGAGTGGTTTGCCATTTCCTTCTACAGCTCTTTTTACAAATGAGGAAACTGAGTCAAGCAGTGTTAAATGACTTGCCACACAGCTAGTAAGTGTCTGAGGCCAGATTTGAACTCAGGAAGATGAGTCTTCTTGATTCCAGGCCCAGTATTCTATTCACGGTGCCATCCTAAGTGGATATGGTAGCTGAAGGGTTGGGATCATGAGCAAGCAGCACAAAAAGAATCATACTATATTATCTTACTTTGGTGACAAAGAAGATCAAAACATACAACCAGAAGAAGAAAACAAAGTCAAAGCTCCTACATCCAAAACTTCCAAGAAAAATATGAATCAGTCCCAGGCCTTGGAAAAGCTCAAAAGGGATTTTGAGAAGCAAGTAAGAGAAGTAGAAGAAAAACTGGGAAGAGAAATGAGAGTGATGCAAGAAAATCATGAAAAGCAAGTTAACAGCTTGCTAAGGGAGACGCAAAAATATAATGAAGAAAATAACACCTTAAAAAATAGCCTAACCCAAATGACTAAAGACGTCCAAAAAGCCAATGAGGAGAAGAATGCCCTAAAAAGCAAAATTGGCCAAATGGAAAAGGAAGTCCAAAAGATTACTGAAAAAAATACTTCCTTAAAAATTAGAATAGAGCAATAGGAAGCTAGTGACTTTATGAGAAATCAAGACACTGTGAAACAAATCCAAAAGAATGAAAAATTAGAAAACAATGTGAAATATCTCATTGGAAAAACAACTCACCTGGAAAAGAGATCCAGGAGAGAGAATTTAAAAATGATTGGACTATCTGAAAGCCATGATCAAAAAAAGAACCTGGACATCATCTTTCAAGAAATGATCAAGGAAAACTGCCCTGATATTTTAGAACCAGAGGGCAAAATAGAAATTGAAAGAATCCACCGATCTCCTCCTGAAAGAGATCCCCAAAGGAAAACTCCTAGGAATATTGTAGCCAAATTCCAGAGTTCCCAAGTCAAGGAGAAAATATTACAAGCAGCCAGAAAGAAACAATTCAAGTATTGTGGAAACATAATCAGGATAACACAAGATTTAGCAGCTTCTACATTAAGGGACCACAGGGCATGGAATATAATATTCCGGAGGGCAAAGGAGATAGGATTACAACCAAGAATCACCTACCCAGCAAAACTGAGTAAAATTCTTCAGGGGAAAAAATGGTCATTCAGTGAAATAGAGGACTTTCAAGCATTCTTGATGAAAAGACCAGAGCTGAATAGAAAATTTGACTTTCCAATACAAGACTCAAGTGGAACATGAAGAGGTAAACAGGAAAGAGAAATCATAAGAGACTTATTAAGGTTGAACTGTTTACATTCCTGCATGGAAAGATGATATTTGTACCTCATGAGACCTTTGTCAGTATTAGGGTAGTTAGAGGGAAAAAATTATATGTATGTAGGTAGATAGATAGATAGATAGATAGATAGATAGAGGGCACAGGGTGAGTTGAAGATGAAGGGGTCATATCTGGAGAATAAAATTAAGGGGTGAGAGAGGATTATACTAGGAGAAAGAGAAAGGGAAAGGTAGAATGGAGTAAATTATCTCACAAAAAAAAGAAAAGAAAAGGCTTTTACAGTGGAGGGGAAATGGGGGAAGGTGAGAGGGAATGAGTGAATCTTATTCTCATAGGATTTGACTTAAGGAGGGAATAACATACACACTCAATTGGGTATGGAAATCTGTCTTACCCTATAGGAAAATCGGAGGGGAAGGGGACAAGAGAGTAGGGGGATGATAGAAAGGAGGGCAGATTGGGAAAGGGAGTAATCAGAAGCAAATACTTCTGAGGAGGGATAGGGTCAAAAGAAAGAATAGAATAAATGGGGGGGTGGGATAGCATTAAGGGAAATAGAGTTAATTTTTCACCGCATGTCTACTATGGAAGTGTTTTGCATAACTGCACATGTATAGCCTATATTGAGTTGCTTACCTTTGCAATGAGGGTGGGTGGGGAGGGAGGAAGGGAGAAAATTTGGAACCTAAAGTTTTAAAAGCACATGTTTAAAAAAAATGTTTTCACATGCAACTGGGAAATAAGAAATACAAGAAATGGGGTACAGAAATCTGTCCTGCCCTACAGGAAAATAGAAGGGGAAGTGGGGGAGAGATAGCAGGGAAAGCAGACTACAGGAAGGGGTATTCAGAATATATGCCATCTTGGGGTGGGGGGAGGGGTGAGATGGGGTGAAAATTTGGAACTCAAAAGCTTGTGGAAGTAAATGTTGAAAACTAAAAATAAAAAAAAAATTTAAAAAAAAGAAAAAGAAAAAGAAAATAGCTAGCTGGATGAGAGAATAGTTCAAAACCAAACCAAAGATAAAGAGAATCATAAGATAAAATAGACAATTTTGATCATATGTAATTGAAAAATTTTTGCACACACACAAACACACACACATGCAAACTAATTAGAGGGTAAATTGCTAACTGGGGAAAATACTGCATATCATTTTTCTAATAAAGGTCTAATATCTAAGACTTAAGGAATTGACTCAAATTTATAAGAACAAGAAAATGGTCAAAGGATATGGACAAGCAATTCTCAAAGGAAGAAATATAAGCTACTAACAGCCATATGAAAAAAATTATCTAATGATTAAAAAATGAAATTAAAATAATTGAGGTTTCACTTTATATGTAATGCATCAGCAGAAATGATTAAAAAAAAAAACAGAAAATGACAGTTCCTAGTAGGCTTCCAGAAAATAGGTACAGTATTATGCTAGTATAGTATTAGTTTAGTTGTGAAATGGTTTAGTCATTTTGAAAGGCAATTTAGAACTATACCCAAATAGTCACTAAACTGTGCATGGCCCTTTAAACTCAGTGTTACTACTATACCCAAACAACTGTAGCCAAAGAGGTCAAAATAAGAGGAAAAGGATCAATATGTAAAATATATATATACATATACATACATACACACCCACACATACACAAGACACACATATCTGAAGGCTCTGCTGTAGCAACAAAGACCTAGAAACTAACATAGTATACATTAACTGGGGATTGGGTGAGCAAATTAGGTTATATAAATGTATTGGAATATTATTACACCTTAAGAAATGATGAAATAGATGATTTCTGACAAACTTGATAAAATATTTATGAACTAATGCAGAGTAAAGTGAGTAAAACCCAGGGAACAATTTATACAATAATACCAACATTTTAAAGAAAAAACAAATAAGACTTGAGAACGCTGAACAAGCAATAAACTGCAGAGGATCTGTGATAAAACATGCTGGCCACCTCGTGATAGAAAAGTGATGAGTAGAATGACCTAATCCATTTTGGAGCATGACCAATGTGGTAATTTGCTTTGCTTGAATCTGCATTTATGTTAAAAGGGTTTTGGTCTTCTTTCTTTAAAATGAGGTAGAGGTAAGGAGAAGGACTAGCTCTAAGGTTGCCAAAGGAAAAAAAATTAAGAAAAGTAAGAAAAAACTGTCATTGAAACATCTTTTAAATGAATAGAACAAAAGGAAAGTCAGTAAGAAACACAGACAAGCAAGCTAGCTTTAAAAATAATATTAAATTTATTACATACTTTAAAAGAAAAGCAAGATATATGTAATAATTATTTACAACTACATGTACAATCTTTTTATTTATTGCTTTATCTATGGAAATGCTCATGTTACTTGGTATTTATTAAGCAGCGAGGTAGCACAGTGGATAGAGCCTGGAATCAGGAAAACCAGAGCTCAGATCAGACCTCAAACATTTACTAGCTGTGTGATCCTAGGCAAGTCACTTAACCCTACCAGCATGAAACTAAAGAAGGAAATAGAAAACCATTCTAGCATCTGTTCGGAGAAAACCCCATTGGACTTTTGGTCTGCAGGGTCACGAAGAGGCCGAAAAGACTAAATGACTGAACAAAGAACAAAAAAGTAAGAATAAGTTATAAAAGACTGAAAAATGAGTAGTTAAAATGAAGAAAAGCTGTATTATTTCCACCACATGACACTCATCATAAAACTAGCACAGAACAATACATTTTCTTCTGAAAATTCCCTCCTTTTTAATTTGAATTGTGTTGTTACAGCATGATTTTTCTATCTAAGCATTAATCTATATGGAGAGTGTGTGAGAAGCAACAAGCGTTTATTGAGAGAACCTACTATGTACCAGCCCTGTACTTAGAGCTTTACCAATAGTATCTCATTTGATCTACTCTCTGCTGTTAAGCGTAGAACATCTGTATTTCCTGGTACTCCTTGTAACCCAACCACCCAGAAGCAAAGTTTTGGAGGGCTAAAACCCTGGCTACATAAGCACATTCTGGATTTTGTATTCAAAGGGCTCTCTGTGCAGAAACCGCCTTGCCTGGGTTCTGGAGCTATTCAGTTCCTTTATCCACCTGAAATCTTTTACTTTTATATTTACCAGAGTTACTTAGTCTACCTCCTTCAAAATGACAAGTTCAACCTTTTTCTTTCAACCTTTTCTCCCTCCTGGTAGACCTCCTTGGCTCTTTTTCTACTTGAGGTTTACTACTGGACAAAGTCTATCTCAACAGGAACAGCGCTGGTTCTTGACATCATGACCACACTCCAGAATGACTGGCTCAAGGTCTATCATAATCATGAGCTAAATTGCCTTGCTTGAACCCTTTTGTTCAACCACATGTTCATTTTGCTTTATGGTTTTGCTTTGTTTGGTTTTTACATTTTCTTTTTTTTTCTTTTTAGGCAATTGGGGTTAAGCGATGCCCAGGGTCACACAGATAGTAATTGTCAAGTGTTTGATCTGAGGCCACATTTGAACTCAGGTCCTCCTGACTTCAGGGCTGGTCTTCTGTCCACTGCACCACCTAGCTGCCCCTGTTTTTACATTTTCAAGAAGCCCTCCATAGTTCCAATGAAGATTTTGTAGCTGATTTTATTATAAGGGAAATTTCCAAGGCTGCCTTAAAATAAAACTTTTAGCCCATTAGCAGATACTCTCTACAATGATTATTCACCCATAGTTAGGAGATTGACTCATATCAGTTGATAGACCTCTCAGAGAAATATGATCAAGGGGTAAGAGTAGACTTTCTGTTTCTACTTTTTTCTCCTTTTTATCAAGTTAACTTGTCATCTACAATACTCCTCAATCCCATCACAAACACGTCCAGTGCTATGGCAAATATTCTGTTTTCTGGTTAAAAAAAATATCATTCCCATTTGTGCAACCCTTTTATGCATGCCATCTGGGGGTGGGGGAGGGGCGAGATGGGGTGAAAATTTGGAACTCAAAATCTTGTGGAAGTAAATGTTGAAAAAAAAAGGGGGTTTTCGTAGGAATCCAAATCAGAACAATGTGAGAGAGAACAAAAAATAGCTGTCTTTGGAAGGGCATAAGGCAGTAATGCAAGATACAGTATATCAAGTGCTATCCTTTCAACGTATTGTCCCTGAGGGGTAAAGGATGGATGGGTGCAATAGCTTCATTAATGTAACAGATAAGTTACTTTTAACAGGTGTAATCTTTTGACACTCAGAAGACTCCTGACCCCCAAATACCCTTAATAATAAGTGTAGAATTTGGGGAGTTGGAAATTGGAATGGGAACAGAACTCAGACATCATCTAATGCAACCTTCTACCCATGAAGCAATCCCTTCATTACCCTTCTGGCCCCATTATTGATTTCATGGATTTCAAAACCACATCTTCTTTGCTGCTAAAGATGAAACTGTCCTGGAACTTCCCTGAGCACCTGGGACCTCCTTACTTTGAAATATTTCTCCTCAGGGCCTTGTTCCTGATTTTTTGGACTTTAAAACCACATCCTGGGGCAGCTAGGTGTCACAGTAGATAGAGCGTGGGCCCTGGAATCAGGAGGACCTGAGTTCAAATGTGGCCTCAGACACTTGATACTTACTAGCTGTGTGACCCTAGATGAGTCACTTAACCCCATTACCTAGCCCAAACAAGATAAAACAAAACAAACAAGCATTGGGGTAGCTAGGTGGCACAATGGATAGAGCATCAGCCCTGGAGTCAGGAGGACCTGAGTTCAGATCTGGCCTCAGACACTTGACGTTTACTAGCTGTGTGACCCTGGGCGAGTCACTTAACCCCACTGCCTAGCAAAAAAAAGAAAAGAAAAGAAAAAAGAAATTTAAAAAACCCACATCCTGTTCTAGGTACTTTCATTCCCCTTGCTTTGAAGCTCTATTTATGTGTTGTCTTCTCATACTAAAGTGTAAGCTCCTTGAGGAGACGAACTGTCAAAAAAAATTATGAAAGAGGAAAACAAAGGGAGGGATGGAGGAAGGAAGAAAAGAGGAAAGGAACAAAGGGAAGAAGGAAGAAAAGAGGGAAGGAATGATGGATGGAAGGATGGATGGAAGGAAAAATATTTGAAGATTGTGTGATGCTAAGTGCTGTGCTAAGAACTGAGATTCAAAAACAAAAGTAAAAAGAGTCTCTTCCCTCAAGGAGCTTAAAATCTAAAAGGGAAAGACAACATATGGGGGAGTGGTGGGCTGGGAAAAGTATTTTGGTTCATAAATATACCAAGTTAATAGGTAGAATAAATATAAGTGGATAGGAGAATAGATTGACCCATTCTTTCAGGGAATAATGGGAGAAAGTATTTGACTATGCAATGAAAATGGTTAAAATGCCTATACCCATTAACATAAAGATTCCACTTGGGAAATATCCCAGAAAGGTTAAAAAAAAGCCCATATGTATCAAAATATTTATGGTAGCACTTTTTATAATAGTAAAGAACTGAAAATAAAATAGATGCCTATGGATTAGAAAAATGGTTAAATTCATTATGTCACATGAATGTAATAGAATTTTATTGTTATAAGAAAAAAAGAAGATACAGAGAATACAGAGAAGCATAGAAAGACACATGAACTGAAGCAAAGTGAAATAGAAAACAGAAATAGAAAAATAATATGCTTAATAACTACAACAAAGTAAATGGGGAAAAATCAACACAATAAACTGAGTGGCATGAAATTATGATTAAGTTTGACCCCAAAGATGAGTTATTAGAAGGCACTTCTCCCTACTTCTTTGTAGAAGTAGAAGACTAAGGGTGTGGAACATGCACATAATGTTGGGCTCTTTTGATATCTTATTTTGTTTTTCTAAACTGTATTTCCCCTTTTTAAAATTTTTTTGTTATATTAACTTTGCAGAGGTAGAGGGGGGTAGATGATTTAGGTTATATAAGTCATTCAAAAGACACAAACCAATAAAATTATTTTTCAAAAGATATCATTCCCTCAAACTGGGGACAAATTATGCTGGGATACCAGAAGTTTAGTCTTCCTCAGACCAGCTTGAAACCCAGCTCAGTGTTTTGGCTATAGATATTTAATATTTGTTGAATCAAAAGTAATAACTTTCCTAATGTCTATTTAAAGAGTTCCTAGTGGGCTCATGGAGCTAGAGAGATCTATTACCATTAACAGCTGTGAGCAAGCAGAGAAGTCTAAAATCACATGTCAGATATGGAGGAAAACCTAGATTTTAATACAAAATGTCAGGCTTAATTTTAAACTAGTTTAGATTGCTGACCACTGGATTTGGAGTCAGGAGACCTGTAGCTCTGACTCAGCTTACTTTTGTGGTTCTAGGAAAATCACTTAACTTGTATGAGCCTCATAGAGTTCATCTTCTTTCTAGTGAGGATTATAATACTTATACAATAATCATAATCATAATCATAAAAGATTATTATAAGGAAAATTCTTTGTAAGATGAACAGTATTATATAAACGTGAATTGTTATTTTAAAGACCATTAACTCATTAATACCTTTAATAAGCACTAACAATGTGTTAGGTTTTATGCTAGAAACTGGTAATACAAAAACAACCACAAAAAAGCCCCTGACCTCAAGAGGCTTATGTTTTGTTTTGTTTTGTTTTCTAGTAGAACATTATATGCCCAGAGAAAATTCAATATAAAACACATACAAAATAGATAAAAAGCAATTTCTGGTATGAGCAACTAGGAATGTCAGAATAAATTTACTCTAGTAAAGGAATTCTTAACCTTTTGTGTGTTGTGAATTCCTCTGGCAGTCTGGCAAAGCCTACGGACCATTAGTCTCAGAATAATGTTTGTAAATGCACAAAATATATAGGAATAAAAAAGAAACCTATTACATTGAAATAAAGATGTATTCTTTCCATCCAAGTTCATGAGCCTCCTGAAATCTATCCCTAGATCATCTGTGGACTCTGGATTAAGAGTCCCTGCTCTAGCGGGTGGCACCTAAACTGAGTTTAGAAAGATGCCAAGGATTCCATGAGGCAGAGGTGATGAGGGGGTACATCATAGGCATGTGGGATAGCCTGTGGAAAGACACAAAGATGGTTGATGGAATGGAGAAATGAACATAGGCAATTCGGGCAGAAATGCAGTGCTCATGAAGAAGAAGAATGTGCAATAACCATGGGAAAATAGGATAGAGAGAGCTTGTTAAAGACATTGATAAACAGAGGGTTTTTATTTCATCCATAAAATAAGAGAGAAAATTTGAGCATTCTTGAGCAGGGAAGTAACATCTTTAAAATGTGCTTTAGGAATACTAATCTGGCAGTTATCTGGAGAATGAATGGGAGAAGGGAGGGGCTAGATTCAGAGAAATGGATTAGAAAGCTATAGTCCTAGTGAGAAGTGATGAGGATGTGAATTACTGTGGTTATGGTATAAGTGAAGATGAGGGGAAGCATGCAGTGTATATTGTTAAAGTATCATTGGCAAAACTTGGGCACTGGATTCACAAGGTGACAGAGAGGAAAGAGATGAGGATGACTGTTTATAAACCTGGATGATTGGAGGAGTGGTAGTGTCCTAGGAAAACAAGAAAGAATGGAGGATTAGGGGCAGGATGGGAGAGAGACAAATGCAATTTTTGTTGTTAATCAGTTGTTTGAGCAATGTCCAACTCTTCGTCACCCCATTTGGGGTTTTCTTGGCAAAGATACTGGAGTAGTTTGCTATTTCCTTCTCCAGCTCATTTTACAGAAGAGGAAACTGAGCCAGTTAATTGACTTGACCAGGGTCACATAGCTTGTGAAATGTCCAAGTCTGGGTTTGAACTCAGGTCTTCCTGACTCTAGGCCCAGCATTCTATCCACTGTGCCACCTATCTGCCCTTTTAACAATACCAACTGCAAAATAATAATAATAATAATAATATTTTAAAGGATTTTAATAATTTCACTTATTTTTCTAGTAATTTTAGTCATTTGGGGAGGGAGACAACCTTGGATTTCATTGATGTAAGGAGTTCCTTATATGGAAATTTCCTACACTAATGTAGATCAATAGCTTGTCTTGCAACTTATAGACTTACAGATTGTTGTCTGGGACATAGAAAGCTTAATCTGTCCTTGGTCACACAGCTAATATACGTCAGAAGCAGGACTCAAAGCTCCCTATGCCAGTGATTGGCAGGTTAGTACCTTCTCTAAAAATGATAATCTTAGAGAGATGAGAGGTTAAGTGACTTACCCAGGGACAAATAGCCGGTATGTGTCAAGGGAACATTCTCAAAATGAATGATAGATCTGTTTATATATCCCAATATTATATTTGTGCTGTATAGAGAAGCAGCTTGGCATGATGGATAGAATTGACCTTAAAGCCAAGAAGATTTAGGTTGAAGCCCTCCCTCTGACACATCCTAAGTGACTCTGTATAAGGCATTTAATCTCTTGGTGCCCCGGGTAGCTTTTTAAGACTGTGAGTTGTAAAGAAGGGACCAGACATCACTGATTCAGCCCCTTTTCCTCTTATATTTATTAAAGTCATGATACCATACTGCTGATTCTCATTGATTTGTAATCAACCATCAGCAATGGCTTTTTTTTTTAGAAAACTCCAATTACAATGGTATTAATTTTAGGGACTTATGATCAGACTCTAAAACCTTATAAGAATCAAAATTGTTATTTTGCAACCAATGGGACTTGTTTTCTGTTTCAGGTTTTTAAAGCATGGTTCTCTCCTCTGGCAATAAGCTGTTTGCATACACTTCCTTTTGCTTTGGTCTTTCTGGTTTTCTCACTTTCCATGCTATCTTTGGTATGTTAAAATGGAAAAATGATGAGTCAATCAGACTATAACTTTTCTTGAGACCATATATCAGAATCACAGAGTTGGAAAATAACTCAAAAGTCATTTGTCCTTTCATTTATTCAAATGTGTTAAGCAGCTGCTGTACACAGAGCCCTGTTAGGTGCTGAGGGAGATGGAAATTCAGAATAATACCTATTCATTGGTAGTCTACTTAAGGGATAAATCACATACCCAGAAAACTATGATATGCAGTATTAATGACATACTACAATATTCCTTGAGAAGTTATCATCCACTAATGGGACACCTGCCTACTGAGAAAGCCTATTCCATTTTTATAACAATAATACAAACTGACATTTAAATGATGTTTTAAGGTTTGCAAACCACTTTTACAAAACATTATCTCATTTGATCCTTGTAATGACCCTGTAAGGTAACTACTACAGATATCACAATCTTAATTTTTACAGATAAGCTTTTGGGCAGTTCTAAATGTAAAGAATTTTTCACTTATATTTAGCCAAAATTGGCCTCTCTACAGCTTCTCACTATGACTCTATAACCCTTAGACTTAAATAGAACAAGTTAAATCCTTCTCCTAGATGAAAGCATTTAAATAGTTGAAGACAGAAATCATGTTATTCTAGTGTGTACTATTCTTACTATTTTTGTGTTACCCGAAGATCTGATAAGCATGCATCAATGCCTTTATCCAATTCATTGATTAAAAAAATTATGAAAAGCCTAAGTCCACTAGCACATCTCTGGAACACTTCTCTGAAAACCTCCTTCCAATTTAATCAAGCTATTAATGGCTACTCTTTGGGTATGGTTCCTAATCAACCTCATTTTATTTAGCCCTTACTTCTCTAGTTTTTATATAAAAAATAGCATGAGAATTTGTGAAACTATTGCTAGCATCCAGATAAACTCTATAGCAGTCTCTTGACTTTTTTTAGTACCGCTTATAATGCTGTCAAGAAAGGAAACAGGATTAATCTGGCATGATCTTTTCTTGATGAAGTCGTGTTGGCTCTTTGGTATCACCACATAGTTTTCTAAATGTTCATTACCGTCATGTTAATAGTCAATTTTAGAATCTTGCCACAAATCAGATTCAAGAGCACTGGCCTATAGTTTCTCACTTTATTCTTATCTCTTCTTTTTTTAAAATTGTGCATATTTGCCCTTCTCCAAGTCTCTCTCTAATTCCATTCTCTATGATCTTTCAAATATCCCTGACAGTGGCTCAGCAAACACATCTGCCAGTTCTCCCAGTCCTCTAGGATGTCATTCCCAAAGACTAGATCCATTTCACTCTTGGAGCAGTTACTTACTCTCATACTATGTCCTTAATTATCTTGAGGATCAAGTATTGGCCATTTTTCTTCTGTCCTTTCCAGTTCAAAGATCATTTTCCTAGGAGGATAAAACAGAACTAAGTAAAAATTAATTAGGTCTCCCTTCTCTCCATCATCAGTTGTCATCATTTGCTCCCTGAGCAATGATCCTGCCCTTTCTGTATCCTCCCTTTACCTTCCAAAATGGCTTAAACATAACAAAGCTCTTTTTTTTTAATCCTTAGCTTCAGCTCATTCCTGATAAAATTCACACTTACAGCAAACCTGATAAAATTCTTACAGGACTACTAAATTTATAATGAGAAACTTCCTAACAGTTATCCAACAGTTGAATGAGTTGATCTGGAACGTAGTGGGTTTCCTGTCCCTAGAGGTCTTTGAGCAAAACAAAAATGGATTGACCCCAGGACTGATGTAAGGGAATTCTTGCTCAGGTCAGGTTGAATAAGATGCTCTCTGAGGTCCCATATAACTCTGAACTTCTCTGATCCTGTGCTTTAGCATTTCTGACCTCTTTATGAGGAAGTCTAACCTTCACCAGTAATGCTGCCTTGTGTTCTTACCCTTAGATAAAGTCAAAATTTGACATTTTATGATATCAGAAGATTTCCCAGAAGATTGATGTTGATATCACAGTTTCCATAACATGATTTCGTGTCAGATTTGGTGGAGGCAGTGTAAAAAGCTGAGAAAAGGGTAACATATTAAAATTTTGGGTCAAGTGATGATTAAATACATGTGTAATAAAATATCCTTAAAATACCCCCCCATACACACACACACACACGTACATATGTAATATTAACTTCACCAAATGAAAGCCTTCTGTATAGTCATTATGCAGTTTGTTAATTTCTGAATAATATCTAGGCAGCAAATGGACAGTCTTATATTGGCAGAGATCCTAACGTACCCGAACATGGTTTCTTGCAACCCTGATATGTCTGGTTCCAGCATAACCATACACAGCTATCTGTGGATGGCACTTGAATTATTTTTTAAAAAATAATGATTCTTCTTTTCACTTTACCAGACAGTAGGAAATGCGTTAAAATGTTAATATTTGATATGTTCTCTTTCACCATTCCAAATAACAGAGAATATGCAATAAATTGTTTTTTGGAAACAAAATTCTTATTGAAGCAATATAACAAAATAGTTATGGCTTATCCTAGGAGCACCTGCCCTCACAGAAGGGTATAGATTTGTAGCCCATCCAAGACTAGCTTATTTTATCACTCCTCTTTGATTTTCATTATTTATATGAAGTGTCACTTTAGTTTACGTTTTGCAAATAATGAAATTAGCTTCAAAGCTAGAGAATATACATGGAAACTAATTTTCCCTCAAACCATGAGGACTGGTAGCCCATGAGAGAATTCCCTCCCCCTCTTTTCATTTCCCAATGAAGACTGTGAGGGATTAGTCTGTCAGGAAATCAGAAGTCATTTCCATCTCAAAATTCCAAGGAAGGGGTCAGGAGTATTAATCAGGTGGACTTCATTGCCTAGGGATCATTTTGTGACCCATAAGATTATTCCCTCCCCCTCTGTTCATATTCCACTGCAAACTGTAAGGAATAAAAGTCTCAGGAAATCACTAATCACTTTAATCTAGAAATTCTAAGGAAAGAGATTAGGAGTATTTACCAGATGAATCTCATTGCCTAGGGACCATTTGTACCTTGAGGAAGTTACTGTATTTTAAAAAAAGGGTTGCCAGCTTCATAGTGCTGTGCTTTCATACCCAGAAAAGAAAAAAGAAAAAAAAATAAACTTAACACTGGTTACCTAATATTTACATTTAAGCCCAAAGGTCAACCATTAAAGCTGAATGCTTGAAATATTCCTAATCAGTATTAGCAAAGTTTGAATGTGTTCTCATAGTTAGTCATGGCATAATAATTTTTCAGAAACCTTAAACAATCCAATGAATAATTCATGCATTTTTCTCTGTGTCTCAGTACTTAGCTCAGGGCCTGCCACTTGGATTGACTGCCTGATTATGACTAAGTGTACTAGTTTAGGTAAACTAAGGCAGGTGGTTCACATCTGCCACAAAATGGTTTATTCCAAAGTGTTGATATGTTAAACTCTAAGAGCAAGAAAATTGTAAATATTTACTTCCATTTCACTTTCCTTTCATATACCTGTAACAAGTACATAGGGAGGAGATCATCTTTAAAAAAATTACTAGAGCAAATATAATGTAGAAACCACTTAGAGGTCATTAAAAAAAAAAATAAAACAAAAGGCACCAGTTAACTGGAAATTATATTACCATGTTTCCCCGGAGCATGATTTTGAGCTCTTGTATGAAATAAGTATATACTCTAGCTGAAAACATGTTTTTTATATGAAACAAAATTGCAAAAAAATGCTCTCTACTGGGTTGTCTTCATCATCCCAACTGGGGCCTTCATATAGTGTTTTGCAGCAATATTGAAATAAAATTTTTTTTAAACTTTCACCTTTCAGCCTACGCTCTGGTAAAATACAGCAGAAGGTTAAATTACCTCAAGCTATTACCTAGCTGTCATCTAATTTAGTTTGTTGTAGAAACCAGAAAACTTTCTCTTCTGAAAAAAGTGATTATTGTTTAAAATCATTGCCTATACTGTTCGTTCTCCTTTTAGTTACAAATATAAAAACAGTTCCCATAATTTGCACCATTTTTTTTCCAAAACCAAACAAACAAACCAAGGATTTTGACAATTGTCTTCACATATATTGCATAAACTTGCCTCTAACCCCCTATTTTAGCTTGCTTGAAAACAGAGTCTCATTTGTCCCATGTCTCTTCTCTCCCAACAATAAAGGTCTCTCCAGGATCTTTCAAAGCAAACAGATATTCCTTATGGCACTGTCTTGGACTCTGCAGTCTATGAGCATGTACGCATGAAGGGGATGAATCCTTTCGAGAGGGATAGTATGTATTCCCAAATGTGGCGAATGATAAACCGAAGAAATGGATCAGAGAACAATGTGTTGGAGTCTCCAGCAGGAATTCAAAAGGTACTTGTGAAAATAAGCACTGATTTTCCCCGCTGTGTTGGAATTGTTTTGCACAGGAATTTATGGGGGGCTTGGATGTTTCCATGGGTTCAATATGTTCTATCTCCATATTCTAGCTTAGGTTTAATTAGACTCACTGCACTAGGGCAAGAAATAGAAAGTTGTTTGTTTGTTTTTTTTTTATTTTTCCTAATGGTTCACTTTTCAATGAATTTTTTAAAGGTATAAATCCCCCTAGCAATCTGAAATTGCTTTTGCTTAGAAAAGGGTCAAAGAGTAAGGTTTTTCATCAGATCCCAAACCACAATAACACTACAGCTCCACCTTAATAATGAAGCACATTTTGTTCTCTACATTTGTTTTTAATATTTTGCTGTTGCTTTGTGATTATGAGACTAGTTCATCATGTCAAAACATACTTACTTGGGGTCCTGAATGTTTACAATGAGACATCTTTTTGTACATTTAAAAATAAAATATATATATATATATATATACACATTAGCTGCCTACTGTGTGCAAGTCATTATGCTGGGAACTGAGAGAGATACACAGCTGGTGAAGCTGTTTGGAAGAAGGTGAGTATTTAATTCAACAAATTCTCTAAGTACCTACTACGTGAAAGGCACCAGACTTGGTAGTATGGATACAAAGACAAAAATGAAAAACTGTACCTGCCTTCAATGAGATTACATTCTACTGAATACTTAATAGCTTACAATAAATGCATTACAACTGGAAGACAAAGGACTATTTAATGTCCAAGAAAAGGAGATCAGTATAGGCTAATAGGACCAGGGAAAAAGTGCAGTAGGGTCAAATCTTAAGCAAGGGTAAGAATTAAAATAAGGAAGAAAGAGAGGGAGGACACTTGGGAATAAGCTGAGCCAATGCACAGAGAATGGGGAGAGTACTGCCTAACTGAGAATCAGAGATTCAATCAATTGAACTGGAATATGGGACATTTTTCTGCTTCTTGGTGGTCTGATAATAACTGTATAAGTACAATTTGATAGGGAATGTTTATGAACTTAAGCAATAAAAATGATGCTAGTTTTTATTACTTCCCCCCAGTATTTCCAAGAAAAATAGTGAAAGATGTCTTTGTAAAATCATGATAGAAAATATCAAGAGTTGTGAAGATGGCAGGGTATAGGCTGGGACCCAGATGAAATTCCCAACATTCTCCTCCAAACATTTTTTTAAAATAAACTTTAAATTAGATTAACTTTATTAAATTTATTTTTTAATTGAAAATAAAGCCTCAAATAAAATTTTGCAGTGGCAGAGCCAACAAAAGGTCAGAGGAAGACAGTTATATAGGCTAACATGACTTAAGAGGTACACAGGAGAGATTTGTAACACCGTGGTAGGCAAAGGCCCAGAGCACAGTAGGAACACGGTACGTGGGGCTTTGGAGGCAGCTTCAATAGCAGCAGCAGCAGCTTCAGGAGCTCTCAGTCCAGAGATGGTGAGGGGAGTGGGGGTCAGATAATTGATCAGAAAGAGATTGCAGGGGATCTTTTGCATTGGATGCAACTGACACAGATTGGCAATCTTATTGCCAATAAGCAGTTCTGAGTCACAGTTCCAGATCAGAGAGGAGCACATGTGACTAGTCACAACAGAACAAGTACCCTGGTAACTGTTCTGGGGTGGAGAAGAGCACTAGCACTTGTAGCTGCAGGAGAGGAGGGGACCTAGTTAGAATTCCAGAACCAAAAGAAGTGCCAGTTCTTGTGGCTGCAAGGAAGCAGGGCAATTTCCTGATTAAAGACCAGAGCACAGACCAGGATGGCAGGGGCATACTTCTCCCAGGCTGACACCACTTTGGAAGCACCAAAAACTTGCAAGACAACCAGATAAAAATAGCAGCATGGGGGTAGCTAGGTGGCACAGTGGATAGAGCACTGGCCCTGGAGTCAGGAGGACCTGAGTTCAAATCCGGGCTCAGACACTTGGCACTTACTAGCTGTGTGACCCTGGGCAAGTCACTTAACCCCATTGCCTAGCAAATAAATAAACAAAAAGTAAAACAGGGAATTTTAAAGCCAAAAACTTGACACAGTGCCTCCCCAACCGCAGTGAACAGAGATCAAATTGAATGTAAAATTCAAAGTGAAGAAATAGGTTGGGAAGGAAAGAGGGAGGTGGGGAGGAAGAGCGAGAAAGAATAGAGAGCGAGGAAGAGGGAAAGAAAGAAAGAAAGAAAGAAAGAAAGAAAGAAAGAAAGAAAGAA
>NW_020954599.1:6026028-6027606 GCF_900497805.2 Vombatus ursinus | reverse complement strand
AAGAAAGAAAGAAAGAAAGAAAGAAAGAAAGAAAGAAAGAAAGAAAGTTAGTTTACTATAAAAAGCTGCTACAGTAGTCACGGAAAAGACCAAGACATAAACTGGTAAAACAACAAAGTGAAAACAGCTACAACCAAAGTCTCAAAGAAAAGTGCTAATTGGACACAAGCCCGACATTAATTCCTGGAAGAGTTAAAGCTGAAAAATTGGGAAAAGAAATGAGAGTGATGTAAGAAAATTATGAAAAGAAAATTGACAGGTTTGTAAAATTGGCACAAAAATTCATTGAAGAAAAGAACTCCTTTAAAAGCAGAATTGGACAAATAGAAAAAGAGCTACAAAAGTTCACTAAAAAAAAAATTCCTTGAAAATTAGAATTGGTCAAATGAAAGCTAATGACTCCATGAGAAATCAAGAAACAATAAAACAAAGTCCAAATATGAAAAAAAATAAAGAAAATGTGAAATATCTCAACAGAAAAATAACTGACCTGGAAAAAAAAAAAGATCAAGAAGAGATAATTTAAGAATTTTTGGACTATTTAAAAGCCATGATTTTTTTTTAAAGATTTTTAAAAGAGCCTAGACATCATATTTTAAGAAATTCAAGAAATTCAGGAAAACTGCCCTGATATCTTAAAACTGGGGGCAAAAGAGAAATGGAAAAAATCCACTGATCACCTCCTGAAAAATATCCCAAAAGAAAACTCCCAAAAATATTATAGCAAAATTCCAAAGCTCCCAGGTCTAGGAGAAAATATTGCGATCAGCCAGAAAGAAACAATTCAAATATTGTAGAGCCACAGTCAGTATAACCCAAGATTTAGCAGCTTTCACATTAAAGGAATAGAGGGGTTGGAATATTCCAGAAGGCAAAGGTGCTAGGATTATAACCAAAAATAACAAAACTGAGTATCATCATTCAGGGAGGGAAATGGATTTTTAATGAAATAGAGGATTTCCAAGCATTCCAAATGAAAAGACAAGAGCTGAAAATATGTCACATTCAAAAAGACACAAGATAATCACAAAAAGGAAAAGATGAAAAAGTAATCATAAAGGACTCAATAAAGTTAAACTGTTTACATTCCTGTATGAAAAGATGATACATGTAATTCCAAGGAACTTTATCATTATTAAGGCAGTTAAAAGAGTCTGCATAGACAGAGGGCACAAGTGTGAGTTGATTATGCTGTGATGTCTCAAAAAAATGTAAGGGTGAGAAAAAGAGATGCACTGGGAGAAGAGGGAAGGGAGATGCAGAATGGGGAAATTTTTTTCTCACATAAAAGAGGTACACAAGCAAGTAAGAGGTTTTACAATAGAAGGGGAAATGAAGGCGTGGTGAGCAATGCTCTCATTGAATTGATTCAAAGAGAAAGGTATATATACAAAATCAGTTGTGTATAGAAATCTACCTTACCCAATAGGGAAAGAGATGGAAAAGGAGATAAGAGATATGGGTGGGGGTAATAAAAAGGGAGAGTGAACTAAGGGAGTCAGTGATTAGAAGCGAAATAGACTTTTGAGGGGAGAGAGAGAGAGAGAGAGAGAGAGAGAGAGAGAGAGAGAGAGAGAG
>NW_020954599.1:5915835-6026018 GCF_900497805.2 Vombatus ursinus | reverse complement strand
GAAGGAAGGAAGGAAGGAAGGAAGGAAGGAAGGAAGGAAGGAAGGAAAGAAAGAGAGAGAGAGAGACACAGAGAGAGAGAGAGACAGAGAAAGAGAGAGAAGGAGGTGGGTGTCTGAATAAAAGAAAAATAAAAAGACACTGAAAACAAACCACCTATTTCACTTACCCAGAGGCAGAATTGGTTTGACTCACAGAAAATTCACCAACCACACTATCTTTGCTTGAGAGATCACAAACTCCCCACTTAGAACTATAAAAGGTGACTAAGCATTGTGAAGGACAGTAAAATGTATCTGTATTAGCAGGAGAGGATGGGGTATACTTTACTTCAATAAGGACCATTATATGTCAGCTAGTACCATTATGCTAAGAAAAATTGAGGTAGGTAGCTTTTAGCAAAAGGGAAGATCTGAATATGACTGGAGAAAAACAAAAGTAAATAATTAAAATCTATGGCTCTATGGAAACGCTAAGCTGCCTGGAACTGTCAGAAAGATAGATTTGGGTAGTAGTATAGATGCACTATTTGTTCCAGTGTCAAATGGTTATTTCAAATGGTATATGTTTTACTTTGACATCACCAGCCTGTAGTTGGATATCTTAGACCTACCTGGCACTGTTTCTGCTCTCCTAAGGGTAAAGGCTTTAGGTCTATAGGAATAAACACAAAGTGAAAAATAGAGAAGTGTACCAGTCAGACAGAATAGAGTGTGAAGGATGTCTTCAAAGACTTAACATTCTAAATTTTTAGAATCTCTGGGGTTGGTAGTGGTGTTTTTTTTTTTTTTATTGTCTTGATTTTGATTTTTTTAAGTCAGCTTTGTTTGCAATAAATCCTTGGAAGCTTAAAATCAAAATATAGATTTTTACCAAACATCAGTTATACCACAGAGCACTAGTAACAATCAACTCATAAGGCAGGTCAAGTATATAAAACAACCATAAAATCAACAGATTACCTATGTCCTCAGGTAGGAAAAAAAAATTCCAATATATATTTTGGTGGACAAACCATGGAATTTACTTGCTGCTACATGTACAGTCATAGCAGAAGAAAAGGAGCTGCCAGTAATAAGGTAAGAGTGAGGGATAAGAGATGGTCGTGTGCTCCACTCTTATTTACCAAATGGTGAAATACCTCAGGAGAGAGTAGGAGGATGTGGATAAGAGTCACACAGGATTAGGTGTGGACAGATTGTGATCTGATTAACTTATAGTTTTTATATTATACCAATCGAACTATCAAATGGGCATTTACAACACTAAATAAAATAATAAAGTTCCTTTGGAGAACAAAATTAATGAAAAAAAATTTATTACACACCTAATACATGCAAAGCATTGTGCTAAGTACTGGGGATACAAATAGAAAAAAAAGACGGTCCCTGCTTTCACAGAGCTCACATTCTAATGGAGAGATAACCCATATGGAAGGTTTCAGGGGCAATTCAGATGGAAAGGTCTCATGATCCTTAGGTTGAGGGGCAAAGCAGATGGTGATGCATCTTCTTCAATGTCATTTGTACTAATGCAATCATATCATTTGGTGACATTGAACCATTTGGCATTGCTGAAGACTGATGGCCAGGACTTTCTGTTCTGAGTTTTTAGTATCTGTTGCTATAGCACCTGCAGGAGCCAGGCCACCTCTCTGCAAACACTGTTCCCAAGATGATGATTTGAGAGCACTGGGCTGAGAGCGTTACTATTTCCAAGGGTCTTAGATTGAAGGTCTCAGGCTGTCTCTTCAAAATCTGAGCAAAAATGATGGTCAAAGTGCTGGTGGTGGTGGGTTGACTTTCCTGGCACATACTACCAACTGTCTGTCCCTCGGGCTCCATGCTGCTTTACCTAGTTGAGTATGTCGAACTTAGATTATCTACTTATAGGTTTCATGGCTTGTGAGGTGAGGTGTACACCTGGGCCTTACAGTTAGATTATGAATTATGTAATACCATTTGGTAGCAGAGGAAGACATTTATTCTAATAGTACATAAATCCCCTAAATATTCATTGAAGATTCCAAGAAAATCCATTTAGGCTGAAGCTTATACTGTTTCATACTTCGGTTAATCCACTAAATATCCTGTAGGTTTCAGTGTTCTTTGGTTCTGTTACCATTATGAAAAACAACTACTTTATTTATGCCCTTTTTGCTCTTTTGTTTCCTGTGTCCTTGACACCAATCCCCATCTTCAGTAAATCTTTGTCCAATGTTCCAGAGACCAATGATTTTTGTGTTACATTTTTTGTGAGCAATATGTGCTACAAAGTTCTTATTTAAAATCACATCATTGTCAGAACAGCTTGATGTTTAGTACTTTGTCATATTTAACTGTGTATGCAAAATATTTAACATGTATAGGAAACTGGTGAAAAAGCATTTTGGTACTGTGGTATTGTTGCAGTATAGGCATATTTATGTATTCTTTCTTTCATTCATTTTTCATTTTTCAAATTCAAGATATCATTCTTCTCATTCTCAGGGAAAACACAGAAGGCATGGTCAGATTCGTTCTATTTCATCATTGTGGGTTTTCTTACCATCTTTTCATTTTACATTTGTGTGACTAAATTCTTCTTCTATGCCAATATTAAGAAAAGCATATTAGATTAGGAGAGATCAAAGATTTCCTGGATCATGTAGCCAATTGGTAGACTTCTTGCTTTTGCATTTTGATAAGACTTCTGAAGTAGGTCAATGGCACAATGAATAGAGCGCTGGATCTTGAGTCAAGAAGACCTGTGTTCTAATTCTGTATCAGACACTTAACTTGCTATCTGGAGGGAAAGGACTTTTGCCCAGAATTTTGAAATACTATGCAATACTTCATAGATTCGTTATAGTTGTATCATTTACTCCCCACCAGAAATCATTAGTATTCTGTAGGTTTGACGAGCCTTAAGACCCTCACCATCCTGTTCTTGCAGTATGCTCGGGGAAGGCATCAATGTTTCCCTATTGTTCATTTCAAGTACAGTAGGAAATATCATCCTGAAAGCTCAGGCAGGTCCTACCAAGCGAGAAAGGCTTTATGTACTGTCCCAGAAATGGATGCCATATCTACTGGCCTTAGAACCAGTGTAGCTGAGCTTAGATATGCTCAGCACTAGAAAATTGACTACCAGGTAATGCACCATTTTGATTGGAGTGACTCATGACAAGAGTCTACTAAGGATAAAGTACACATGCTGATAAAATCATGGACTTTTCAAGTTGAAGTATTTATTAGTATATAAAGTTAATTTCATTTCCCCTAGTGGAACCATGTAAGTGAACAATGTTGACTTTGGAGTCATAGGATTCCAGTTAGAATCCTGCCTA
This sequence comes from Vombatus ursinus, assembly GCF_900497805.2. Classification (NCBI taxonomy): domain Eukaryota; kingdom Metazoa; phylum Chordata; class Mammalia; order Diprotodontia; family Vombatidae; genus Vombatus; species Vombatus ursinus. Next base: position 6,022,692 of record NW_020954599.1, on the reverse strand, counting down.
TGTCACAGTGTAAGTCTAGTTAGGTCACTTAACTCTTCAAAGCCTCATTTTCCTCATCTATAAAATGAGGTGTACAGACTAAATGATCTCTGAGGGCTCTTTCATCTTTAAATCTGTGATCCTATAATTCTGTTTATCCTAATAGGTTAAAAATTCCCTGAAGGTGGTTGTTGTTCAGTCTGACTCTCTGTGACCCCATTTGGGGTTTTCTTGGCAAAGATATTGGAGTGGTTTGCTATTTCCTTCTCCAGCTCATTTTACAGATGACGAAACTGAGGCAACCAAGGTTAAATGACTTGCCCAGGGTCATACAGCTAGCAAGTCTCTGAGGCTGGATTTTAACTCAAGTCTTGCTGACTTTCAGGCAAGGCACTCTATCCACTGTGCCACCTAGCTGCTCCTCCCTGAAAGTAAGAACTGAGTATTCACTTTATGTTACTTTCACCTCATCTTTGCATCTGCCTCTATGCCGCACATAGTCCCTCATAGATAAATAATTCTTCACTTGAGCTTGTTTAATTAAGGACCAAAAGCTATAACTGAAGATATTTTTAAAAAATAAGAAAATAATGTCTAGAAAAAGAATTTGACAATTGTGAGAGAACATCATTTAAGGTTTTAAAAGTTTTCAGCGTTGTTTATTCCTTGGCCTCAGAAATTTGTTTCTTTTCTAATCATTACATTTTCTAGACCAAAGCTTATTGATTTTAAGATCAACGTCATTCTGTGTTTCAAGACAAAAGTTTTCTATCTGGATGTTAATAAGTGAAGTCTTAACATATGATACTTTATAATCATTTTCACTGCATATAGACAACTAGTACACAATTGATAGGCAAACCCAATTGCCTAACTTGAAAACATTTGGCAATAACCCTCTCTTTGGTCTCCCTATATTGTCACTTCAAAACTCACTTCTTCCATAAACTTCCCACAATAATTCCTGTTAATGTCTCTTCTTTTAGGCTGTTGTAACGGTCATTGTCTCATAAATTTTTGAGATTTAATTTCAGATTATGTCCTGGCTTTCATCATTATGTATTTATTTCATGTGTGTTATATTATCTTTTCAGATCCTCCAGGACAAGGTCTAGTTGACATAGTTTTTTTTTTGAATTATCATAGGACCTAGTCTAACAACATTGTAAATGCTCAATCATTGTTTTCAATTTAACTAAGTTGAAAGTTTACCCATGATGTTTCAAATCAAAGTATGAGGTAAAACGTCGGAGATTGAAGTGACCCCAAACTTTGAATAATGTGTTTATTTTCAAGCCAAGTTCCTAGAAACTAGAGCTTTGTAAATAAAGAACGCTCCAAGGTTTGTCATTCCCTAGACTTGATAACTGTGCCTCATTCCGTCTCTGATTGCTCATTTGGAACATTCTAACTGTCCTATGGCCTACTACTGAAAATTCATTTCCTCCACCAGGAATAAGGTGTGCATTAGAGTCAAGATCACTTCTGTCAAATGGGGTAGATGTTAGAAGAGAGATTCTAACACTAAGATCTGAAATAACCATTTTAACTGGTTTCTAACACATATGTGCATATGTACATGTGTTTATATAGTTAATACACATTCATATGCAATGATAATTTATACTATCCAAATGATCAGACACTTGGTAATCACAGTATAGGTATATGATGGCCCCTGAATTACTAGATAGTGTTCTTCAAGTATTTTTCCTTTATATTTTAGTAGATTATAGACGTGTTGACATTTCTTTTCTCACTGATGTGTTATTTATTTAACTATTTAAACTGGCTTCTCAACAAGTCACATCAATATTAAATACCCAAATAAGCCATCTTGGAAGTAATTTTCTGTGTCTGTCACAGAATCATAGAACAATAGAATTTTAAAGGTTAAAAAACCCTCTGACCTCATGTTTCTTTTTATAGAAATGGAAACTGAAGCCTAGAGTGAATGCTTGGAGTCATGAAGTTTCAATCCAATCCAGACATTTTCTAATTGTGACCCTGAACCTCTGCAAACTTCAACCTTTATTTGTAAGAAAAGGAGGTTAGATTCTGTTACTTCCAAGGTCCTTTCTAGCTATAAACCTGTGATCCGAAGCGATTTGCCCAAAATCACTCACCTAGTTATTGACACATAGAAAGAGACAGAAAGAGGAGGAGGAAGAAGAGGGGGAAGAGGAAAACATTTATAAATTGTATAAAACATTATTTAACAATGTCGAGATAAGGGTCAAATATAAAAGCTACATGATAACCCAATAAAGAAATATCAAATTTTCAACCAACTAGAAGAGATGTCATTGAGAGACATTGGAGGATCTTTGACTAGCTCAATGAGGTTAGATGAATGGAATTCAAAAGGGAAAAAACAATTACAGTGGGCTCCTGAAGAGAGTTCTATAAAGTCTCTTTGACTTTGCCTAGTGTCAGTATAAAGCCATTGGTTTAAAGTGATCAGAAATGTTCCTGATTACAGAATCATAAGAATTCACAGCACAGACTCCTCAGGGGTCTCAGCAAAGAACTTCGTAAGACTCCTCAATTTAAAAAGATATAGGGCTTTGGGGCTGGTTCTACATGGTTCTACATTGCACCCTGTAAATATATTTTGGAAATTATTACTTTCTTTTAAATCCAAATTGAGTCTACCTTTCCTAAGAAAAAAAACCCTAGGCTATTGAACACAGAATCATCTGCTTCCTTCACTGCCATGCCCTGAAGAACCTCTCAGAAACAGCTTTCAATTTTAAAAGGACTCTGTAGTTTTTTACAAACTTCCACAGCAATTTAATTGTTTATTTGCTTTCTTAAACTAGACTTTTTGTGAGAACTTTGTGAAAGACCTATCTCGTTTTTCTTGTCTTCAGGAGTTGTCATCAAGTAGTCCTGCCTTGAATGTTTCATTCCGAGTGTGTATGTGTGTGTGTGTGTGTGTATAAAAATACATATTTAGAGAGAGAGAGAGAGTGTGTGTGTATGTATATATATGTGTATGTATATATGTATATGTGTATATATATACATATGTATGTATATTTTATATGTGTGTGTATATAAAAATATGTATTTAGAGAGACAGTGTGTGTATGTATATATGTGTGTATGTACATATGCATATGTGTATATATACATGTGTGTATATATCATATGTGTGTGTGTCTGTGTGTATATTCTATGCTTCACTCTATAACAAACTTTGTCTGAAAAACCAAAAAACAATTTGAATTAGTCTTCTTTTTCTAAGGCTTTGTTTTTCTTTTTCTGTCTTCTTAAATTAACTGATTACAAATATCTTGAAAACATTATATGTAGCCCAAAATAACATGAATAGTTAAACATACGCTCTTTAATTCTGAACTCTCTTTATATCAATGTTCACATTGGTAATGGGGAAATTTGTAGGGGGGCAAGATTCAAAGGGTTTTTTACAGAATATACTACTCACCTCAGTTGAGATTTCAGGAATGTCTTGTGCCTGATTTGACAATTCTATAGCCAGATTTTGAAGACTGCCTAAAACTTTATCCCCAACATTTTAGTGATTATAGATTGATTTTTGAAACATTTCTTCCCTTGATTGACTCTAGGGAGTAATTTTTAACCTCATAAAGGGATTAGGGGGTAAATGTGTTTTATTTACACTTTAAGATCATGTGTAACTACATTCTGAGCTAAGAAGAGAGGAGATCATATTTTCCCCTCCTTTATAATTAAATATGTAAATGCGTTTCCTATTTCTCATAACTTAGTGAAAGGACATATGGGGAAGAATTTTTAGTGGCACTTTCTTTCTCAAATCATGGATGCATGACGGCTACAGTAGAATAAGCCCTGACAAGGAGTGAATGTATCTGAGTATTGATTAATTTTTTTTTAATATTTTGTGTTCTTTTGTTAACATCACTGTCAGCTCTCAATGACTCCAACCCTCCCCAATAGAACCATACCTTATAATTTAAAAATTAATTTAATTGATAAATTTTGTTTTTACATCACTTTTATTTCTCAATATATTATTCACCCTTCCCCACCAAAAAAAAGGTTATCCCTTAAAACAAATAATAAAAAAGCAGAAAAAAGCAACTCACCAAAAATAATTAGTACATCCATCAATTTCTCAAATATATACACTGGTTTCAATATACTACCCCTCTGGAAAAGGACATTCATTCTCATATTTCTTTTTCTGGGTCAATCTTGGTCAATATAATTACATCGTGTTCAATATTGATATTGTCAATCTTTCTGTTTATGCTGTTGTAGTCATTTAAATTGTTTTCTAATTTCTGCTTATTTCACATTGGTTTATGCATCTTCGCAAGCCTCCCTTCATTCTTCATATGAATAAATTCTTTTATAGCACAGTATATATTCATCTCATTCTTATAATACAATTTATTTAGCCTTTCCTCAATTTGTGGAAATCTACTTTGTTTCCAGTCTTTTTCTACTACAAACAATGTGCCATACATTTTTGGGGGTGAGTGTATTGGACTTTTTGTTTCTCTTCTACATTGGACCTCCATACTAGACTTGTGCCTAGAAGTTGGATATCTAGGTCACAAGATATGAGCAGTTTCCGTCACTTTGTTAGCAAAATTCCAATGACTTTCCAGAATGGTTGTACGAATCATAGTTCTACCAACAACGAATTAGTATCCTTGTCTTTTCACAGTTCTTCTGTCTTTGACCATTTTCATCATTTGTCATTTGTGCTTATTTTCTGGGTGTGAGGTACAACTTCAAAGCTGTTTTGATTTATACTTCTTTTATTGTTAGTACAATGGCATTGGTAGAATCTCTTAAATGGCTGTTAGTAGTCTGCAGTTCTCCTTTTGATAACTACATATGTTTGTATCTTTTCACCACTTATCAACAGGGGAATGGATTTGGGTCCTGTATTTTTGTGTTAGTTCTATTGATATCTTGGATATCAGAACCTTGTCAGAGATATTTGATGAGAAGACATTTCCCCTGGGAGGAATCAGTTCTCCATTTTCGTTTTGGGAGTAGGAGTAAAAAGTGCAAGAACTCTGACAACTTGCTCCACAGAAACATACAGATAAATACTGGGTAATTTAAGGACAGTCGGTCAATATGAATTTGGTAAACATTTACACTGTGTTTAAAGGATTAATTACATGGGATACTAGGGAAGCCTCCATTGAGGAATGGATACCTCTATGAGCTCTGAAGGATTATGAGGCAGAAATGAGAGTACACTCCACACAAGAAGAAAACCATGGATGAATAAAGGAAAAGGAATAACTAGACAAGCAGTTTAGCTAGATCACAAAGGAAAATACTATGAAATCCATCAGAAAAGGTATATCAAAACCAAGTTTTGCCAGTTTGAGAAATCTGTGTGGAGTATTCAAGGCTTTTGAGCAAGGGATTGATATGGTTAGACCTGCACACTTCATGAAGATTATTTCAGTAAATGCATAGGGGATAATTTGGATAGACTTGAAGCGGGGAGACCAATTAGAAGGTTTGGATTTTGTTTTTTTGTTTTGTTTTGTTTTGTTTTGGGGGGGGTTGTTGTTGTTCAATCATTTCAGTTCTGTCCTACTCTTTGTGATGTCAGTTGGCATTTTCTTGGCAAAGATACTGGAATGGTTTGCCATTTCTTTCTCCTCCTCATTTTACAGATGAAGGACTGAGGCAAAGAAGATTAAGTGACTTGTGCAGGTAAGTGTCTAAAGTCAGATTTGAATTCAGGAAGATAAGTTTTCCTGACTTTCAGGCAGGGCACACTATCCACTGTGCCACCTAGTTGCCCTTTTTATCATTATGATGGTGATGATGATGATGATGATGATGATGATGATGATGATTACAGTAGTTTAAATTAGAGGGGATGATATCCTGAATTAAGATAGTGATCATGTAACTGAAAAGAAGGGGATTCATGTGGAATTGGAAGATTGACAAGATTTGGCAACTGAGTGAACAGGTGAAGATAGTAAGAGAGAAGAAAGAGTCAAGGATGAATTCCTCAGTCACAGCCCTGGCTGATTTTTTTCCACTGAAAGTAGTGGAAATAAATTATGGAAGGGGTAGGGTGCTGGAATTCATAGGAAAGGGAAAAATATGTTGCTGGTTTAATCACCTAGGCAGTTAACTGGTACAATGCTGGACTTGGAATAAGGAAGACCAGAGTTCAAATCCTACCTCATATACTTACTAGCCATGAGACCCTAAGCAAGTCACTTAAGTTTCTTCATCTGTAAAATGGGTATAAATAACACCTACTTCATAGGGTTGTTGTAAATATCAAATGACGTAAAATAGGTAAAGCACTTTGCAAACCTTAAAGCGCTATATAAATAATAGCTATTATTATTATAATCTATTTTGGCAACTTCTCACCAGGAAGAAACAGAAAGAAGCCTGACAAAAAAGAGGGCATAACAGGGTTGTTCAGTTTGAATGCTGTGGCAGTATATAGGTTCTTTGGCAACCTTTCCAGAACTAGCTTATCTGGAGCTTCTTACTCAATAGAATAGTCTCAGGAGAGGTAGGAAGATAGAAATAGGTATAATCAATATGTCCCTCCATTTTTTTAATAATGAAAACCATTAAAAAACAAACATTTCAGTATACAAAGAACTCCAAAGAATAGTATATGAAACTGAACTGTTACATACTTAGAGAAATTAATGTTATACTATATTACTAATTATTAATTTGTAATCTACATTTTTTTATTTTAATTCTGTTAAAACCCAGTTTCCAAAAAGGTCTCTAAAGGCCATGGCTGAGTGATGAGATCACTTTCTACCCCTCAAGCCACATGATCATTAACTTTGGGCCAGACTCCACTCAACTGAAAGACCTAATTTCTGTTTAGACTATAAACAGAATCTGATCTGGACAAGCATTTATCTAGAGGAAGAAGCCCCTGTCCTCCATCCCCTCCTTTAGAGTTTAGGGCAAATTAGCTCGCTGTGGAGAAAACTAACTAAAGAGGTCTGGATGGAGATGGACTTCCCTGTCCAGATTGCTGGAGGCAGTTGATTCTCATGATCAAGCCACATTTGTAGCAGGAGGAGCTGAAGATGTTTAACCCACTCCTCATTAAATGTCCACCAATCAGGGTTGAGTTTCCCTTGTCTGGGATTTTCCCTTTCAGAGGGAATTTAAGGTATCTCAGGATCTCCCTTGGTGTCTTAGGTTACCAAGAGAAACCACTGACCATCAATTTATTGATTGTCAGCCAGCCTAATTAATAAATTATTAATTATCTAAACACTCTATCTCTTGGGCTTTTCATTTGTCTCAATACCATTTTAAAGGCGTATGTTAACTTAAACATGGTGGTAACAAAATTGCCCTAGAAATTTCCCCTTCTGAACATCTTTTTTTTTCTATTTTTAATGATTTATTAATGCTCTTTTCTTTTTTTCCCATTGTTATCACTACCACTAATCCACCTCCCCCTACCTTGCTATCAACCTATCTTCCAAGAAATATAGTTAAGCAAAAGAAATAAACACAATGTCTATGTTTGAAAATGTTTGTCTCACTTGAGGTCTCTACTCCATCGTGTCTCTCCTATTTTGTTGTTGTCTGACTACCCTGCCTGCCAGCAGCAATCCAATACTTCATCTGAGTCCCCTGCTCAGGGTCAGAGGCAACTGCAGCTTTTTGGCTGTCTCTGTGCTTTCAAAAATCTTGAAGGTGTGAGAGGCTGGAAATCAACATCCATTCCTCAGATCAGAAACCAACAAGTTAAGGACCCAGCAAGCTCATTTCTGCAGATCACCCCATACCTTATGTTGGATATGACTGAAACTTAAGTAGTGGTACATAACAAGATACTGACCCACCCATATTGTATTATTCCTACCTCTTCTCCCTGCTGCACATTCAGCCCCTTTCAAGAAAATAAGCAAGAGGCTACCTGTTTTCTTGAAATAGGAAACATATCTCTTCTGCCTCTGGCCACATCTCAACAAACCCAAATCCTGCGATCTGTTCCAATGCCTGAGGCGCTCTAACGCTGAATCTAGTTCTCAACAACCGAAGCCCCTTTGTGTACCCTGTATGGGGGGAAGAAAGGAGGGTGTTGGGTGAGAGTCAACGGAACTTTATGAAGATATTTTAGTGACTGACATTTTTCTTATGAGAGGCAGTCAAAAGAGAAAAAGTGCTTTAGATAGTTAAAACATGGAAATACTTTTTTCAGTTATTTCTCACTAATGGTTATGCGTTAACACATTAAAGACTAAATCCTAAAGGAGAGAAAATATAGCAAAGAATCATCCTAGGTATTGATATCGGTTAGCTTGACAGCATGACTGAGTGAAAATAAAATTGCCCAAAATATTTGTTTATTCCATTCTAGACATTTGGCAATGAAATAAAATGCATCGGTGTCTTACTATGAAATAGCTTCAGCTTGTGAGACTATTAAATCTCCAGAAAGGAAAGCAAGGGGAAAGGGAGGGAAGGAGACACAAATTGCAAAATACTGCCTAGATCACAGAGAGAGCAGAATTCAGCTATCTTGGCAGGTGCCGTGCTGCTGTTGCCATCAGGACGACCTTGAAAATGAGAGCTTCCTATTTCCAAGATAGAGAAATTTTGCAGATGCTGTAGTAATAGCCTAACAACAGAAACACAACCAATACGAGTTCTGCAAATTGAAGTCTATAAATTTGCCTTAGAAATCCCTTGCACCTCTAATAGCCTCAGTTTTAAACTGCTGACTTCCTTGACAGATACTAGCATGTTTTTCCCCAAAACTGGTGGATAAAGCCATTATAATATTTAACTGCTAAAGGTATTTTTGTTAAAAATTACTAAGCTAGAAATCAGACTGCCAGTTTTCTAGTCACAGCTCAGCCTCACTAATGATTTTCTTTTGTGATTTGGGATATCACTACCTTTTTTTAATACTTCATTTTCCTTTGCTACAAAAGATCATACGTGTGTGTGTATATATATATATATATATGTATGTGTGTATGTATATATGTATATGTGTGTATGTATATGTGTGTGTGTGTATATACATACATACATACATATATAGATAGATAGATAGATAGATAGATAGATGATAGATAGATAGATAGATATAGTGTGTGTATATATTCCTATATAGCCAGATAAAATAAATTTGTTATTGGGAATAAATTGAAATATTCTAAGTTACTTATAAAAACTGTCATATTAATTTCAGATTTATTCTATATTTTAAAAATATACTAATCCATTATCATGAACTTTATTTCATGATCTCAGAAGTATGCTATAGTGGAAAGAGCACTGGACTTGGAATATGAATACCTAGATTCAAAGAAGAATTGATAGTTCCATGTACTATTCATGTGATCTTGATTAATGATGTCTACTGTCTAGGCCTCAGTTTCCCCATCAGCAAAATGAGGGTGTCATATGGGATGATTTGTAGGTCCCCTCCAACTCTAATATTCTGTGACTCTCTGATCCCAGGGCCTCAAGAAGTTTTACCACCTTGATCATGGTCTAAATCCAGAAAATGTCCGTTTCTAATCATGTGTTGAAGGCCATTTTAAATTACACACATGTCCTCTTGGGGACATACATCCTAACATGTACTGACTTTCCTTTTAGACAGACCTGATAGCTCTAATGGATTGAAACACCATCTCATTTTCTTTCTAATTTAGCTTTGTCATCTAGACGTTGGGTCATGTCAGTAACGTCTTTAGCCCACTATTCTGGGGTTTCTGGGAACTCTAGGAGCTATTTCCCCCCAGGCCTGTTAGAATACAATAATCATCTCTTTGTCCTCAAGCCAAGTGGAGAGACTAGATTTAGTCATTCGAAACTAGAAATCAAAGTTTTGTTCCCAAAGCTCCTGCTAAGCCTAGCTTTTCTCTAATACATTTTAAAAGGCATGAATATAGGCAATGATTTTCTGTGGCATTTAGCCAGTGTACTACTAACAGAGTAACAGTTCTAAAAATTAAATTCCAAGGATAATGCCTGATTAAACAATACAGGAAAATAGTATTTTTTTCTCTCTGGCCCTATCTGATTTGTACTTGGTTAGTGTTTCAGAGATTTCCCAGGACAAACGTAGGAAGGTTCAGAGTGCTTGGACTTTGGACCTCTATGATCAGACTAGATTCATTCTCTTTCTTTTTTTTTTTTTTAGGCAAGTGGGGTTAAGTGACTTGCCCAGGGTCATACAGCTAGTAAGTGTCAATTCATTCATTTTCCAAGCAATTTCTAACTAAAATGTGGAGATTGGAGATACAAAAAACGAAAAACATCCTTGTTATAAAAAGAAGACAAAAAAACTAAAAATAAGAGAGGTGTTTGTTTTTCTTTCTGGTATAGTTCAGTAGAAAGAATCACAGGCAACTTCAAACCCCACCTCTAGAACTAACTACTGGTATGCCTCTGGGCAAGGCACTTCCCCTCCTGGGCCTGCTTCCTCATCTGCCAAAGGAAAAGACTGGGCTATATGGCCTCTGAGATGCCTTTTAGTTCTCGCTTGATGATCCTATGAACCTACAATCTTCAAAAACTAATGTTATTGGAAGAGCTTTTTCCCCTTGAATTTATATACACTCTATTGTTTTTCTGCTAAGCACTAATGTTAATCCCAAGAGTCCTGTCCAACTTGTCTCGAATTATTACTCCCTGATTATCTGCTGTGTACGGTGATTTTCTTTCACTCTAAGTCAAATGATGTTCAAATCAAAACAGTGGCTGTTCCTCTGTAATTTTAGCTAATTAATGAGATGTGCTATGAGGACAGTGGCAGAGTGCTTATGTCCCAGTAACTTGTTCCTGCATCTAAAGGATGCATAACCTCCTGAAATGCCAGATCAGGACAAATGGACCCTATCCAATTTTTCTGTAAACATAATATTGCTGAATAGATACGACTAAATTTCCTTTGAGATGAGAAGAAATATTCCTCATTTTGAAAACTGGTAGCATTCTCCAAGCGTGTTAAAGCACGAAAGTATTGCTTTAGCAGTTGTTCTTTGAAGACAATAAATAACAGGAGCTGGCATTGATATAAAGCTTTATATCCATTAGCTTACTTAATCCCAGCAACAATTCTATGACATAGGTAGCACAATTATGACTGCCCACATTTTAGAAATGAGGAAACTGAGGTTCAGAAAAAGGAAGTGAGTTGTCCAATATCACGCTGCTAGTTAGATGGCAAAGTTCGGAATTGAGATATTTTGAATCGAAGTTTATTATTTATTTCACTTCAATTTCTTCCATGCATTCATTTATTAGTTCAATCAACATTTATTAAGCACTTTGCTTGTACTGAGCGTATGTACAAAGCAGCATATTGGATACCAGGGATGATACAAAGTTCAGATAAAACAAAATTCCTGCCTTATGGAACCTATAGTCTGGTAGAAGAAAACAGATTCCAAAGTCAGCCTGGGTGACAAGGACAGGAAGGAAAGGTAGAAGCATGGGGCAAACTGGAGCATGGAGAGGCTCAGACTGTTGGCATTCCCAAAAGGAGGGGGGAGAAAGGACAGAAGGAGTGTCTGGGTCAATATGAGACACTCTCGGGCTCTATCAGGTACATGGGCTACTATCAGGACCCAGAACTACTGCCTAAGCTAAGCAACCTAGTGGTGGTGCAATAGGCCTGCTGTAGCCCTAGTCCTTGGAAGCCGCTCCAATTTAGGATTGATAGCCTAGGCCTGAGCGCCTAAGAGAGTGGATGAGTAGCCTGGTTGCCTAGGGTAACTAAGGAAAGCATCAGTAGTTAGGCTGTTTTCCTGGATGTGGGTGAGCTTGGGTAGAGGATGGCTCGGAAGGCCTAGGATCACCGGATCACTTCCCTGAGTTTTTGCCATTTCTCATAAAGCCGAATCATAGAACCTGTTTGCCGGACCGCTGGACTACAGGAACACAATTCTAAGGTTCTAGCTCCTCCTCTGACACTAACCATGAGTTTTTGTTTTCTCCTCTTGTAAAATGAGCTGGCTTTGAAGGCTCCTTCCAACCCTAACAGTCTGTGAGATTTGGGCTCCATTGGACTCTACCTCCGTTCAGCCTCTGTTTCAGTAAGAGCTGAATAAACTTTCTTCTATGACCCTTGGCAAATCATTTCCCCTCTTGGTGGCTATAAAATGAAGGTATTTCACTAGATAATCTCTAAGTCTTTTCCAGCTGTAACACTGTCATAATACTTGGAAGTTTTTAAAAGGGTTTGAGACCTGTTTCAGCCTCTTCTTTTTCTTTATTTTTTTTTTGGTTGGGGGATCGAGGGGAGTGGGTAGCGGTTGGTAACCTCTCCAAATAATCTGCCTTCTGGGGTGCAAATTAGGAAAAACAATTGGCCTTTAGTTGCTTGCTTAGTTGGTTTTTTTGAGAAGACCTGAAATTTCACAAATATAGGTAACTCCAGAGAAATAAATTCCTTCCCTCAGTGCACAGTGGAAGTTGCTTTGCATTTTACACTCTGAGAATTGCTTGGTGGCACAGAAATGTCACACAGGCAATAAATGCCAGAGGCAGGCCTTGAATCCCGACCTTTCTGGCTCTGAGGCTTGCTCTCTTTCTTCACTCTGCCATGTTGCCTGCCTCTCCTGTACTTAGTTTGCAAGGAGAATTAGCTTGAATGGGAAATGACAAGAGTGACTTTCTATCTATGACTCGGCAAGATTCTGAGGTCTCTGCCTCTGAAGCAGTGGTTTCTGGGAGTGCCCCCCCCCCATTTTTTGCTGATTGCCACAGATGTGGTTGGGGATGCTTGAGATAGGCTTAAAAGGTGTAGTTCTGGTTGGTGGTAGAAGCTGAGCACCGTGTCTAGCACATAGTAGGTGCTTAATAAATGTGTGCTTCCTTCCCTGCACAGCTCTGGGGATGAGAAACAAACTCAATTAATTGTAGCAAATGATAATTGTATCAAAGAAGTATAAAGCAAGGTACTTTGGGCGGTTTTCCCAGCCCTCTTCTTTGTACTTTTCTCCTTCTCCCTAGATATCTGTGTACATGCCTGTCCTCCCATTCAGTTATAAACCATTGTAGAGATGATCTATGCTGCATACAGTTATAACCACAGTGCATATGACCTTTGCACACAGTAGGCATGTTAGTTAACACTTGTTGAATGAATAAATGAATGAATCTTTGAAAAACAACAAGGAACCAAACTGGCAAGATCAGGGCAGTGCTTGAGTTACACCCTGGTTTTTGGTGTTAAGAATGTAACAGGCAAGGGAAGATATTACAGGGGTACAGAACATGGACTGAGGTAGGGAGCTAACAAAGTACATGTTGAGTTCATGGAACAGTTTGTTTTTTTTTTTAATTCATTTTGGCTTGAGTATAGAGTGTGTGAGGGAAAGTAAAACAAAATTAGTCTGGAAGGACAGGGTAGGGTTTGATTATAAATCTCCTCAAATGTCAGGCAGAGGAGTTTGGACTTCATTTTTTGGGCAATAGGAAGTCACTGACTGTTTTTTAATGCAGGAGTAAAATGACAAGATCTGCCTGCAAGAAAGACTACTCTGGCAACAGTACGGAGGATGGACTGCAGGGGTTAGGGAGCAGAGGCCATACTCCCTTTCCAGAGGCCATCACAACAATATAAGCAGCCAGCAATGAAGGGGGAGTATCCTGGGGCGACAGGAGGAATAAAGAGGCAAGCAGAGGGGTTGGCAAAAATCAATGTGTTGGAGGTAAAAACTAGGCTTGGGTAATTGATTAGATGAGCAGTAAGGGCAGGGGAAAATAATCCCAGAAGATAGCACCAAATTTTAAAAACAGAACAACCACGGGATCGTAAGACATAGTTAAGGGATCCAAAAAGTTGTAAAGGTTAGGTTTTGTTTTTCTATGTGGCTCTGCCATTTCATGGGTAGATTAAGTTTCTAATAAGGAAGCTCTATCAATGCAAAAGTATAATGAACTATTCTGACATTTAGAGTCTTAGAAAACAGCCTGGGACACTGAAAGGTAAATTCATATAACCAGTAGGGGCCACATATGGGAAAAAAATTCATGCTGAGAACATTTTAATTGGAATTTAATTTTACATATTTAATTGGAAGAGACTAAATACAAAACTGTCATTTTTCATCTTTGTAAACCCAAGACCTAGCTTAGCACACAGTAGGCTGTTCCTCATATTGAATTTAATTGAACTATAAGGCTGATCACTTAATTTCTAGTCAAAGCTTTACCAGGGGTCTGTTTTGTGGCCTTCAGCAAGTTATTAAACTTTTTTTATGCTTCAGTGTCCTTATCTATAAATAAAAATAAAATTTGTGATACTTTACCCATATCTAATGAAGAAAATTTTATGCAAGAGAAGGTATACCTGGTAATATTCCAAGATACTTGAGAAACGTTTTGTATAATTTCAAAATGGAATTCATATTTTTAAATAATGAAATATGATGTTCTAAGTCCCCACAAACCTAAGTGCCATGGAGTTTCATCAACGTGTCCAATTCTAATTTTGTGTTGAAGGATATTTCGAAATGTTTAAGTATGTCCCGAGAGAGCATACAGCCTCCTTTGAAATAGACTAGCAATTCTCTAAACACAGACACAAATCTCTTCAAATACATCTTCATTAAGCTCCGTATGAGTCATACTAGTAAAAATGCAAAATTGGGTCTGTGACCTTCATTGAGAGCAACAGAAAGAAGAGGGGAAATGGAAAGAGATCTTGTGTCATCAAATGTTATGTAAAACTATGAGGTGTAATTGAATATAACATGCTAAATCACCTTGAAATCTCTACATACTTTTAAAATACGATTTTTATATGAAAGGCCAACAAAAACTCATAGATTTATTGGGTGAAATATTAAAAAACACAGTCTCTTAAAGACAGTTCAGCCTTCACAATCATTATCGAAAAGAGCCAAACCAACAACCTCAGGTTTTTCATTAGAAAGAAAATAGATAATAATTTTCAGATTTGATAGAACAGATTAGCAGTCTTCACTGTGGAGGGCACAATTCTTTTTTTTTTTTTTTTAATGACCACTGTAGTTAAATGGTAACATCAGGATTATAGCTACAGGAGGCAAAGAGTCAACATTAGAGATGAACAGCATGTTGGGAGAGTAAGAGAACAGCATCCAGCTTTGGAGTTAATTATATCAATTAAAACCACATCAGCATGAGAGTTTTGATAGATCAAACAGTCTATTGAGGTATTGGGTTAGCCTCACATTAGTTTCATGGAACAACTGAATGAAGCTGTTTCACCTTTGTTAAAGATCTGATGAGAGCTTTGAGATGTTAAAACTGAAACCATCAGGCTCTTAAACCCAATAGATTTGCACAGCAGGTGAAGAATTTTGGCAGAGAACAAACCACTCACATCACAAATTTCAGTGTCTAAACGATAGGATTTGGCCCCCATGGTGAAATGTTTTAACACATTGTGTTATAGAAGCTGACATGTTTTGGAATATTGAGCACAGATTTTTATCCAAGCCCATTAATTAATGTTCATTAAGAAAATCAAAGTGCTCTGCCAGCCTTCTTGAGTACCTGATTCAGTGGAAAAATCAAGCACTAGTATTCCTCCTTCCAATCTTCGAAAATGATTAAGGAAACACACACACACACACACACACACACACACACACACCTGACTATGCTATAAAATAACCAATATAGAAATTATTGGTTCTAATTGAAGTTCACAGCACCTAGAATTATCGACCTAAATGAGAACTTAGAGGTCATGTAATACAACCTTCCACTCAATGAAAAGAATGTCCTCTACAACAGGGCTATTTTTAATTTTTATTTATTTTTTTAATTTATGGAATAAAACAGGCATTTCCATAACACAGCATAGTGGGGGGGGGGAAGATGATTGTGTATAAAACTGCAATTCTGTTATTGCTATTCTTTTTAAATATATAATAAAATTGTCATATAAATTTCTTTTTTTCACCACTCCCCCCATCCTAGAGATGACTACCATTAGACACAAACATGTATAGACACAAACATATTATATATGTAAAATCATTCTATACGTACTTATATTTATCAATATTTTTTCTGGATGTACATAGCATCTTCCTGGCTACCTAGGCTCTTCTTGAACACTTCCAGTCTCAAGCCATCCTATTATTGGAGGTTCTTCCTTTATTAAACTAAAACCATTGTCTTTGTAATTTTTAACTAGTTAATACTAGCTCTACTCTTTGGAACAACTCAAAATGTTTACTATTACATCTACATGGAGGCCTTTCAAATATCTGAAAACAGTTTTCACATCCTTCCCCTTACCAAAGTTATTTTATTTCAAAGCTAAGTATTTACGGGTTTTTCGACCAGCTGAAGTCAGCAAGTATTTATATTAACCACCTACCTGTGCCAGGCTTCAAGTCCAGTCACCATCCTGTTGCCCTTTTCAAGATACTCTCCAGGTTGTCATTTTCCTTTTTAAATGGTATTGTCCAGAAGTGAATGCAGCATTCCAGATGTGGCTTGATCAGGGCAGAGTAGTAGTAGTAGTAGTAGTAGTAGTTAGTAGTAGTAGTAGGAGGAGGAGGAGGAGGAGGAGGAGGAGGAGGAGGAGGAGTGGTGCTGGTGGTAGTAGTAATGATGATGATGATGATAATAGCAAACACTTACCATCCACTTATGCACTTACCATCCAGGCACTATACTAAGTGTTTTACAATTACTTAATTTATCATCGCAAAAACCTAGGGAGGTAGGTGTTATTATTATACCCATTTTATCAATGTGGGAACTATGGCAAAGATTAAGTGACTTACCCACCGTCACACAGCTAGTAAGTGCATTCTATCCACTGTGCCACCTTCTCACCTTCCAGACACTATATTTCTATTAATATAACCTGATAAAACCTAAGATTGAATTAAATAGCTTAGTCTGCCATGTTATAGTACCACGCCAACACTAAAGCCCTCTTTTTCCCATTTTTTAGCCATGTTTTCCTGATCTCTTACTTATAAAGGTGATTTTCTTTTAAACCTCATGTACAGAATGTTAGTCATTATTCAATTAGACTTGGCCCATCTTTCTAGCTTCTTGGAATCTTTTTGGAGCCCCAAACCACCATATGATGTATGAACTCAGCTATCCCACCCAACTTTGGATCATTCACAGATTTCACATGCATAACACCTAAGCTCATCAACTTTGAGTACTAAACTTAATAAAAGGTTCTGGAGGTTTTAGAGGATTGCAAGGTCAAGAAGGATTGAGAGTGAAGCATGGTAGTCAGGAAAGCCAAGGCCATATTGCAGTTTTGAAAGAGATCACAATCTAATGCAAACAACTCTGTCCATACAACGTATAGGCAGAATATACTGCAGATAATCTCAGAGGAAAGGCACTTCCATTAAGAGGATCAGGAAAGATTTCTTGTAGAAAGTGGATTTTCATTGACACTTGAAGAAAGCCAGTAGCAGAGACGAGAAAGAGAATTCTAGGCACAGGGGACAGCTAATTAAAATGCCCAGAGTTAGGATATGGAGTGTGTACTAGGAACAGCAAGGAGGCCAGTGTCATCACAAAGCACATTGTGAGGACTAAGGTATAAGAAAATTGGGAAGGTAGGAAGGGACTAGGTCATAAAGGGCTAAAAAGCAAAACAGAGGATTTTAGATTTGACCCTGGAAGAATCTACTGGAATTTATTGAATGGGGGTGGGAGGTGACATGGTCAAACTTCTGCTTTAAGAAATTCATTTTGATCTACTCTGTGAAGTTATAGATTGGAGGAGAGAGAAGCTTAAGGGAGATATTCCAGGCAACTGGATAATGCGCCAGGTGTGAGGAGATGAGAGCCTGAAACAGAGTGATAACAGCATCAGAGAACAGAAGGGGGCAAATACAAGAGATTCTGTGAAGGTAGAATCAGCAGGATTTGGCTGTGGGTTGGATGCATGGGGGTGGGGTGAGACAGAGTAAGACGTTAAGGATGGTACTTCAGTTGCAAACCTTGGTGACTGGGAGGATGGTGGTGCCTTCACCAGTAATAGGAAAGTTAAGAAGATGGTATGGTTTTAGGGAAAAGATAGAGTTCAGTTTTGTACATATTGAATGAGATATCCAATAGCCAGCTGGAAATACAAGACTAGAAGTCAGGAGAGAGGTTAGGGCTGGATAAATAGAAATCAGAGAATCATCTGCATAGAGATGATGGTTGAATCCATAGGAGCTAATGGGATCACCAAACACAAATAGCATAGCAGTAGAAAAGAAGAGAGTCTAGTCAGAGCTTTGGGGGATGAAAGAAGACCTGGCAAAGGAGACTGAGGAATCATAAGACAGGTAGGAGGAGAACCAGGAGAGGGCAGTGTCCCAGCTCCTTATATGATGCGCCTTTGATAACTCAAAATCCTGGTCAGAGCTCTTGGCTGTGTCCTCTTTAAAATATAGCACCCCAAAGTGATCGTTGTACATAGATGCAGGCTGATCTGTACAATAGAACTATTACATCTTTGAATCTGAATACTAGATTTCTCTTGCACAACTCTAGGATAGTCTTTATGGTAAACACACCACACTTTTACACCTTCTATTGAGCTGGAAGTCATGCTAGACTCCCTTCCTCAGCTGAGTCTGTTTTTCTTTAGGGCAATCATCCCCACTTCCTTCAGCAGATCCTCATATGAAATGACCTTGTAACCCTCTGCCAACCTTATTGCCTATCTCTGGATGCTCTGTGTCTCATCAATGACCTTCCTAAAATGTGACACTCAGAACTAAACATAATATGCCAAATGTGGTCTGAACTGGGCCAATTCCAACAGGACTATCACCTTCTAGTGTTTCTCTTTATTTACTTTTATATAGACTCAGCTTTTCTGGTTACCTTATCACACTCTGGAACTCCTGTTGAGCTTACAAACCACCAAAGCCTCATGTTTGTTTTTTGTTTGAATTTGACACACAAATTTGATGAGTTTATATATAATTATATCAAATTGGTTCATGATCCAAAGTTGAGTGGTATAGCTCATGCATTATATGATAGGATTGGGACCCAAAAAAGATTCAAAGAAGTTAAAAAGATGAACAAATCTAATTTAATAATACAAAGTTCTGGGGACAGCTAGGTGGCGCAGTGGCTAGAGAACTGGCACTGAAGTCAGGAGTACCTGAGTTCAAATCTGGCCTCAGACCAAACACTTCACACTTACTAGTTGTGTGATGTGGGGTAAGTCACTTAACCCCAATTGCCTTAAAAAAAAAATAATACAAAGTTCTGTATGTGAGTTAAAAAGAACCAACTTCACATGTACAGAATCTGAAAAGCATGGCTAAAAAGTGGGGAAATGAGGGCCTTAATGACTATTAGTGTTGGGTCAGCATTAAAACATGTAAGTAAAAACAAATTCAATTTCAAATTGTTTATACACACATACATACAGCCTGAGATTGAATTAATTTACATATATATGTATGTGTATATATATAATATGTATACATATATGTATGTATATATATATATGCACACATATACATGTACATATATATATAATTTCAGAACATATACTCTGTGCTGGTCAGATCACATTTGGAATATTGTGCTCAGTTCTACATAATACCATTTAAGAAGGGCAATGACAACCTGCAGAGTATCCAGAGGAGGTTAATCAAGATGAATAGTGGGCTTGAAGTCATGGCATAGAAGAATCAACTGAAAGAACAGTGCTTAGGTACTTCAGGGAGGGGAGGGAGCCTTCTTTTCTGTGGGGGGAGGATGAAAAAATTTAGTCAAATACTAATCAAAGAAGTTAGTTAGTTGCCTTCAAGAAATTTGTCTTGTTTTATATGACTCCAGAGGATAGAAGTAGAATAAATGGATAAAAAATGAAAGATTTTGGCTCAATATAAAAAAAAATCTAATATTAGAAAATTAGAAAAGTCCACTAAAAGTGGACTAAGATGGCTTGTAAGATAGTGAGTTCTCCATCAATAGATGTCTTCAAAAGAAGTCTGGATGACCATTTATCCCATATGTCATAGAAAGGATACTTGCTCAGGAGTAGGATCAAAAACCAATTCAACAAACACCTATTAAGGACCTAACATGGTGGCCACTGTGACAGGTGTAAGGGATATAAGCAAATAAAGCATTATATCTTCCCTCGAGGAGTTTGTATTCAAGAAGAGATTAGCCAAAAACACAAATAACTATTATAAACTTATATGATAAATACTGAAAAGGAGCTCAAACTAATTATTATGAGAAAATAAAGGAACAATCTTGTTCAACTGAGTGGATCGGGGAAGACATTATGGAAGATATTGGATGTTAGAAGAGCTTTCTGGTCAGGATGAATTGGAATCAGTTCCTTCCAAAGTATAGTCTGTGATTCCGAGAGGGCAGTATTTGAGATGCACTGTATTAATCAAGAGAAAGGACCTCTTTTGTTTCCCTCTATCATATGTCTGTCCCTTACTGCTCCTCTATTCTTGTTCCTGCCTTAGCCTAGCAACTTACCTTGATCCAGAAATATGCCAGCCAGTTCTAAGAGGAATGATCTAGTAATTACTCTGTTTGGTTCAGGAGATCATTATTTTCTGTTATTGATATTCCAGGCATTGGTATTATCTGAGACAAGAAGTAGTGTCCCTAATGTTCTTTTCTGAAACTTTCTCCTAAGAATTATTGAACATGTCTGCCATCATTGCTTTTCTTTCTATGTCATATCTACTAATCCACACGGTATTTGGATTACGGGTTTATTTGGACAGTTCTTCCCCTCCCTTTCAGACTTCGGTTTAAAGAAAGACCATATTTAAAGACCATATTTCCGTTTAAAGGTCATATTGGAAATCTCCAGGCAAATACATTTCTCCTTTTTATTTTGAAATGCACTTTGTTCCATACCATCTATCAATTCATTTATTCAAGGAAAATGTGTTAAGCAATACACTAGGCTGGACACTCAAGGAAATCACATATTTAGACATAGTCGTTGCCCACATGGAGCTAATAGCCTAAAAGGAAGAAAAGACACACACAGACATACAACAATAACTAGAATCCACATTATTGTGTGCTAATGCCTTTAGAGACTCTATTAAACTCCATGTCACATGACATTTGGACACTATATATTCTGTGACATGTTCCATGAGAAAATGGAAAGGACACTAGTGAAAACAAACTAGAAGAGCAGCTGAACCAGATCAAATATGCCCAGAGGAGGTCCATTATAGAGATGACACAATATTGAGGCATTCAAGGTTATGATTCTTACAATATTTGAAAGGGGAAAATATCAAATGATTGGAGGAAAATTTGAACTATGTTCACAAACAAAACAAAAAGATGACAGAGAATATATCAATGACTACAGACTTGTATGCCTACTTTCTCAGCTCCATGGAATCATTATGAGAATAATAATAAGACAGGAACAGGCAGGCTTTCACAAATTACGCCCTATAACATAATCCATCTTTACAGTCGTAGGGTTGACAAGTAGGTATAGGAAACAAGATCTGTTTACACTTGTCATTTGTTGACTACAGAAACATGCTTGACTCAGGAGAGCAAAATGCAGACAAAGTCTCTTGCAACAAGATGTCTCTCATGGCATATGTTAAAATCACGCACTATTTTTGAGCAGATAAACACAACAGAGATAGATGTACTCGATAGTCTTCTAATTATTCATATCAAGCAATGCATAAAACTCAGAGGCACATGATCATCAAAAGCTTTGCCCACTGTCTTAGAGGTCGTTCAGAGTTCAAATAGTAGAGTAATTTCCTTTAGATGTGTGGTCATCTAAATGCTCCTTGGCAAGTGATAAGGAACTTCCCAAATGAATTTTACAACTACTTTGAATTCGATATAATAACTCACATGGGAAAAACTAAGTAGGTGAAAAATGACTATTATTTAGAACACATTATATAATTGATTGGACAGCCCTAGCACTTGTCTATATGTACATATATCTTGGACAGATATTGTGGATGGACAATGAGTGGACCTCTGAATTAAATGACATTAGAGAATCATAAAATAAAGCAATATATGAGCTCTGAGAGAAAAAAGGTAGTGACAGGCTAGTGGTATAAGAGGAGGCTTCCTAGAGGATGTAACATAGGTGTTGGACTTTATAAGATGAGTTCCTATAGACTAAGAGGGATATGGGGACATTCCTTGGACAAGGAACAATGTAGGAAAAATCAAGGAAGCAAGAGAGCAAAGAGATTGCTCAAAGGAGCATCTAGTTGGAGAGTTCCACAAGCTCAGAGAGGTCATCTAGGTGCAACACTTCTTAAACTGTGGCTCGTGACTTACGGTTTAAGAAGTGCTGAAGGGGTTACAAGTGGAAAACATTTAAGAAGCCCTGAATTTAAGGAAATATCATGAAATAAGCCTGGAAGGGTAGGATGGATCTATCTTTTGGTACTTTTGGAGCACCTTAATGGCCAGAAGAAGTTAGAATTTACTAAGGAGGCAATAGGGAATCATTGAAGTTTTTTTGTTTTGTTTTGTTTTGTTTTTTAATGAAGAGGTGAGATGACCATATCCTACCTATTAGAAAGATTAATGGCATGAAGGAGGGTCTGGACTGAAGTGAAGAAGAAAGTAGAGTCAGGAAAACCCAATGAAACTTTTAGCTCTCAAGGCTCAATTCAAGAGCTACTCCCTTTAAGAGGATTTTTCTTATGTCTCCACTTGTGAGTGGCCCTAAATTACTTTGCATTTATTTTTATACATTCTATTTTTACATATCTGTGAACATGTCACACCTTCTCTTCTTACAGGGACTATATTACTTCAGTATTTGTATTCTCAAAACCTAGTACCATGCTGGAACATAATAAGTACTTAATAAATGTCTGAGTTATTTATTATTTAAAAGCAAATTGAATACAAAAATCTATCTTGCCATCTTTGTTTAGAAGGAAAACAATATAATTCCCATTCTATTTGGGGATTAATTGCATTTATTTTTAAGTTGGCACATTTACTCTGTGTAAATGGAGTATTCTAATTGTCCCAGACTATGTCTCAAAACATCATCCCAGCATATTACCTAAGACTTAGAGACTATGTATCATAACAAGTTAAATTGGCAATATAAGGGCTTCATACTTGTGTCTAGCTTTGAAGATGCTTTAAAAGCAAATAAAAGATGCAAAAAATATGTATTGGATTCTTTACTACATTCAGCTAAGTATAATTGTCTATGATACTGTTACCAACAATGCATTATTTTGAAATGGGAAAAAGCTTAATCTACTCATAGTGGTTAACCTAGTGGAAACATTTTGTTTTGTACATCTAATCCAAGTAGTTAAATTTTAGTGGAAGGACTTTGAAGGTCTGGATAAGGTTTGTTGTTGTTATTTATCCTTCACTTTTGAAGAAGCCCAATGACATTGTGATGTTGGGGTCAGAGTACAGTGACAAATCAGTCCAATATGAGTTCAGAAGGCACAATCACAGATCGGGCACAAATAGACTGTTGGAACATTTAGAGTGGAGGTGGTTCTGGATTTGCGCAGCTCATGTTTCCTTTGTTCTTCTATGATTCTGCTTTGCTCATGGAATACAGCGTCTTCTTTGGTACAGGCATACAATTCCAGCATTACCAATGTTTCACAGTTAACACTAAAATTCTTCAAAGATACCTTGAGAGTGTCCTTATCCTGCTTCTTTTAACCATGATATGAATGCTTACCTTGTGCAAGTTCTCCATAAAACAGTCTTTTGGGTAAGCATATATTTGGCATTTGAACTACATGGCCAGCTCAAAGAGTTGTGCTCTCTACAATAGAGTTTCAGTGATTGGCAGTTCGGTTCTAGAGAGAATTATCTTGCCAGGTAATCTTCAGGATCTTCCTGAGACAATTCAAGTGGAAGTAATTCAGTTTTCTGGCACGGTGCTGATAGACCATCCAGGTTTTATAATCATACAACAGTGTAGTCAGCACAAAAGCTCTGTAGACCTTGTGGAAGAGAAGAGATATCGGGCTGCATGGAGTTGTACCCGTACCGCAGACCTCTTAAAACTCTCCTGCATTAACCCAGCAAGACTGGTTTGTCTTAAGGAAGCTATTACTAACGTGCTAGTGCTAATGAATTGTCCACAGAGTGGCCTTTTTTTTCCCCCTTTCAGAGCTCTTAGAGAGTTGATTCTACAAGTTGAGTAAATCTCTACTGGACAAGAAAAACTTCAATAAGAAATAAATGTAAGCTTAGACTGGGTGAACTTGCTGACAGTCAAGTTAGATATTTGTCTACAGTAGCATGGCATTTGTGGTGGTAACTGACAGCAGCATTCGCTTGCCTGTCTTAACATGTGTTGGCACAAAGAAAAAACTCAAAAATCTTCTTTTTAATAAATAGGCGATGCCCCTGGGCTGAAGAATAATGAGTGTACTCCTCTTTTAGGCAGCTTCTCTTTATTTAAACTGCCAGCCTTCACTGTATACATTAGAAGCAGATGCCATGGCTGTCTAGTTGGAAAACATGGCTCTTGTAAATCAGTGACTTTCGATATAGCAGTAAGGGTTAGGGGCAGCTAAAAATGAAACAACTGATTTTCAGAAAGCTACTAGAGAAGTTACATATTCATGTCATTCTCTTATCAGTTTGCAACAGAATCACATAAAAGCAAAGACCTGATGGTCTGGTTTGTTAGCATCCTGGTAAAACGCTGTGGTTTGACTTTGTGAGACAAATATGTTTTCTTTTAAATGAAGCAATAGTATAAACCATTTATTAGGTATATTAAAGGAAAAGATTACTCTGCCACAAGAGAAGTCCATAAACATGGAGAAAAAAATTAATAGACATAAAAAAGTACCTCATCCGATTTCCTGTAAAATAATGAATCAGGAAGAAGCCAAATCCTCTAATGGGTTGAGAAATTCTGCCCAACTCACGGAAAGGAAAAAGCAAAGTTTGGGGATCAGGTAGAGAGAAGAGAATTTTTTTTTAAATCATAAGCAGTCTACCACCCTTGAGTCCCAATGCGTATCTAACCATGACACATGCAGTTCACATATGTGACCCCCTCCGTCCTCCCTGACATCTCAAGGAGTAGCTGTCTGGACCTTTGAAAGGGCAGAATTGAGGTCAAACTGAGACCTATTAAAGACCTTAGCTTGAAAAGGCCAAGGTTCCCCACTGTATCAGGGGCCCTCTCCAGTTGTTCTGATCCATATTTGACTACTGGGCCCTGATGGCTCTGGAGGAGAAAGTGAGGCTGGTGACCTCTGCTCACAAAAGTCTTCAGACATTCAGACTCCACATGATCCCAGGGTGTCCCCCCTACTTAAGAACAGGGAGTATGATTCCCTACCCCAAACACAGCCCAGATAATCCTCAGGCTGTCTTGCCCCATACCAGCCTTTTAAAAAATGTAAATGGGATTCCTTGATGTACCTAACTGACTATCCTCTCCCACATGGTTTCTAGGCAAGGACTAAAAGGTGGGAATTTTCCCACAACTGAGTCTATCTACCTCAACAAAAAAAAAGTGTGTGGCTGAGGGCTGAGAATCTCTCCCTGCTAGATTGCTCCCCAAGACTTAAGGGATCCACCACTTTCTCACCATCATCTACAACTAGACCTCAAGAAGTGACTGCTTCGCTTCAAGTTCAGCTCATTCATTTTACAGATGAGGAATCTTTGGACCAAGGAGTTTAGTGATTTGCCCAAGGTCACACTGATAGAAAATGATAGAGGTGGAGTTGAACCCAAGTCTTCTGATCCCAGAGACATCTTGTCATTGGCCCTCACTGCCTCCTAAGTATGAACAAACTTTCCCACCAAAGGATCATTTATATTGCAGAATAAATCAAAATTTAAGGAAAAATATAGTTTTAAAAAAAGAATAAAAAATGAAAAATAACATCTGAAGACTAAAAATATAAATATGAACACTAAATAATAAAGGTTAACAAAAACCTATATAATAAAAATAAAATTGAAGAATATGCTCAAGTTGTAACCAATTTTATAAAAAAAAAAAACACTTAATGGATATGCCAGATTTGGTAAGAAAGACAAAGAAAGATGTAAAAAGAGCAGGCTAATCGGTATCCCAAAAGATAGATGAAAAAAAAAATACCAGATAGTGTATTCAATTAGAGAAAATATCCAAAGTGTCCAGGATCACATAGTACCATAGGAATCCCAAACAGAGCAATCTCAACTAAAAGCCCCTAACTCACATAATTTAAAACTATAGAATCATAAAGAAAAAGACAAGATTCTGCAGCCAATAAGAAAGAAAAAAATACATTTGAAAACTCCTGATTAGAATAGCATCATAGAGATAGGGATAGAGTTTAGGCCAATGATTTCATTAGAATGTGGAACCTCTCTACACTTGTAGGTAGGACTTATAGTCTGAAAATAACATCCTACTTTTCAAAAACAACAAAAGAACACATGTTAAATTTGAACCAAAATGCAATAAAAGTAAAAGTCTTTTAAAGATAGGATTAGACTTTTAAAATCACGTGACCTGAAAACATGATTATATTGTTTGAAAACAAAGACTTCTAAGGGAAAAAAAAAGTCCTAAAAGTAATTATCAACAAAAATATACCACTAACACCACTGTAAGCAATATCCAAACTGACTAAATGATAAATTGCTAAGGAAAATAATAATGAAATTTGCCAGGTGCTAATTATATTAAGATTTAAAATACATGAAAATAAACACATACTCTGTGATTTTTTTTTTTTTCAGAATGGGTAACTACCAGCATGGGGCCTCCCTGCAATGGTACAGTTTATAATCCCTCCATGACTAAGTAGAGAAACCCCAGGAACTCTCCTGAGGATCGTAGAAATTAAGTGATTTCTGATCAATTCTTTAATTCAATCACCATTACATCATTTTCAGCTTCCACATAGTTTTATAACTTTTGTTCCTGCTATTGTTGATCAAAGCAAATTTTATTGCATTGTGGTATGAAACTGCATTTCCTTTTTGATTTACATAGGGCTTCTCTAGGATCTAGGATCTTTCATTGTGTGTGTGTGTGCGCGCGCGCACACGGGAGCGCAATAGTATCATGTGTGTTTAAAAAGAATGCATATTCTATGTACTTATTTGAGGATTAGGGAGTGAGTAGGTAGGAAGGCATCAGACCTGTGATTTTAATGTCACAGGGAATTCTTGATGAGGAAATTCCTTTTACCAATGAAGATTGGTACCTGCTCTGCAATTCATAATATTAGAGAGATATCTGGAATACAGAGAGGCTATATGACTTGCCCAGAACAGGTGACAGTATAGATGAGGGTCAGGGCTTGAATTCTGCCTCTGACACACATTCTCTATTTTGGGATTTTGAACTATTTGAACTATTGCTGAGGTTTTCACTCCATTTTATTATAGGCAGACATTTTGCTTTGGGGATTATGAGCTCTCTTACCTTTTACCCTTCTTTTTTATTTGATGTTGTTTTCATCTGTGTTAAATGATTTTCAGCTTTGACAGAATCCAAACTTCACAGAACAGATCCCCTTAATAAAAGAATTTGTTCTGTAAAACTTGGACTCAGTCAAAAAGCCGCACCCAAGGACCTAGAAGGTCACATATGGCCTCGAGGCCGCAGGATCCCCCACCCCCCGAAGGAGACTTCTCCAGGATTATAGGGTCAGTAAAGACCTGAGCCAGGACTTGTATTTGACTCTACCCAACTTCAAGCCCAGTATTGTATCTACTCCTCTCAGCTGCTTCTTAATAAAAATATTTCTTAGAGATAAACTTACATCACTGAACACTTAGGTCATTAAAAGAAAATGGAGGAAATAAAAGAATTAAGCTTCTACATAAAAACACTATCAAGAAAAGTGAGAAAAGTAGACAGCAATTTCAAAACATTAAAAACATTTCTTCTTTGAAACATAGAGCAACAATATAATTTCAAATCCTTTGCTTACTGCTACCTAGCTTCTAGTTTTGGAATTAGGAAAATCTGGAATCAAAACTTACCTTGACTACTTAGTGCCTTGGATGTCATGGGCAAGCCAGGTAACCTTCCTAAGGCTGTTTCTTCTTCTCTCCAATGGTTATTGCTGTAGTACCTCCTTAACAAAGGCTTAAATGAGATAATATAGACAAGTTTCTTTGCAAATTTGAAAACATCATATAAATGTGTTAATGCTATTATCATTACAATGGTAGAAATGAAGGCAGTAAAACAAATATCCCTTGATATTTCAAGTTCCAAGAATTTCATTCCAATTACATAGCAATCAGCTTCATTTTAGTGTTTATGGCATTATATCCGTCATTTATATTGTTTTCCTAATTCTGTTTACTTCATCATATACCCGTTCATGCAAGCTTTTCCACATTTCTCCAAATTCTTCATAATTATCATTTCTTACAGTATAATAATATTCCATTATATCAATAAGAATGATACCTAACTTTGATATAGTTTTTAATGGTTTACATAATGCTTTGCATATATTAGATCATTTGAGCCTAACAATAATCCTCTAAGGTGGGTGTCATGATTATCACCATTTTACAGATAAGGGTACCGAAACAAATAGAGGTTAAGTGACTCCCCAGGGTGTCATAATTATGAAGTGTTGGAGACAGAATTTGAACTCAGGTCAACTCCAACCCTCTATCCATTCCACCTAGCTACTTTTTATATCACAACTGGTTCAACTATTCCCCACTTGAAAGACACGTGCTGTTTCCAATATTTTACCACAAAAAGTGCTTCTACAAATATTTGTATTTATTTGCATATGGGAGCTTTCTTTCTGTCTTTGACTTCCTTGGTGTGTTAATGCTTTGTGGGTCAAAGGATATAAACAATTTGGAGTGTGAGTGTGAGGCCTTCATTGGGTAGAGCTTTAATAGTTTCACTCTCTGCTGTCATATCAGAAGCCTTTACATTGGGTGGAGTTTTTTCTATATTCTCCTTATTGATCTAGCTGTAATAATTGTATTTAGAACATTTCTCCCTTTTTTTGTTACTTAAAAACAACTACTCCTTCACCTTACTAATCACACGATGTCTCTCCACCCTCTCAAGTCTCCGTACACTCACAGAGCTTATCTATGCTGGGCATGTTCGCCCTCCAGTTGTTTTTCTGCGGCAATGCAGCTGTTCCTTCAAAACGAAGTTTTTAGGTACCATCTCTTGCATGAACACTTACCTGGTTCTTGTAAAACTCCTTAAGCCTTTTCCCATTCATTTTGTGGTGATGTTCTGTTTAGAGAGGAAATCTGGAGAGCTTGGAATTTTCTGACCTACTCCACCATCTTCCCAGAATTCCCATTCCCTTAAATTTCTCTTAACACTTCAATGATCACTATCACATTCTACCTGGAAGCACACTTACATGTATACCTGCCTTTTGTCGTCTATAAGATTGAAAGCTCCTTGAGGACATGACAATGTAAATGACAGTGTAATTTTTTTTATTTCTGTATTTTTCATTTCAGTACAAGGATATATAGATAGATAGATATGTGCATACATATGTATAGCTACATATATAAGGATTTTTCACATGGTAGGCAATAATAATAGTTACTGAGTTGAATTTAATTTTCTACGCATACAATGATAAACTTCTATTTTTCTTTCTCTTGGGAATCTATTCTCTATTTACACTCTACAGACACATACACACACACACACACGAACACGGAATGTGTTCACGAATATGTAATGTAAGCCAATTGAGAAAATAGTGCATACAAAATGTTACTTTATAGGCAGCTTTTTAGGAACTTATGCATTCCTTTATCTTGAATTTATATTTAGTGTATTCTTCTTGAGATTCGCCATACTTCTGACCCCACTTATCTCTCATGAAGCTTTAGCTTAAAAAGCCCATGAATTTTCAAGTTACCTGTTTAGAACAAAGTTTAGCAACTTTTTTTTGTTTTATTTCGCATCTTTGTTGTGTCATCTCGTCTTTTAAAGTGTGATTGTGGTAGGCTTACAAATCCTTTAGTTTGGGCAGTAGGGAGGTTGCTAGCATTTATCACCAATGTCTGTCTTTGCTATAGTATTGTTTTATTAAGTTCTATGCCCGGAACCCCGTAGAGTGGTAATTGTCCTTGCTGGAAATCAATCCCAATATATCCGTTCTTTCCTCTTCTCCTTAATCCCAACGCAACTTGGTGCCTTAAATTAAGGATTCTCCCTTGAGTCCCGTAAACCTTAATGATAATAAAGGCCTATTGCTTTTGGCATTATTTGCTGGTTTATTTCTTCTGTGGAAATATCAAAGTCCTCCAAAACAGCTGCATTGGCCTCGGATAGTGCTGACATGGAAGGAGAATTGGACATAGATTCGCTAACTGCTTTGACCAGGAGCAAGTCACTTAACCTCTTCCTCTATAAAATGGTTATAGTAAGATTTTCCTCACAGAGGTGCGAGGAGGGAAACACTTGGTAAACATTACAGCAGCAAGGGAAAAGAGCTATTGTTACCAGCAAAGTGAAGTTTCTAAGTTAAAGTCAAAAGAAAACTTCTATTTAAATGAGTCTGAAAGCAAATTGCCTCAGTATGGAGTGGGGAGGCAGATGAGGGTGGCAGGAAGCAGGAAAGCTAGAGAGGGTCATGCTAAGGAAGTGTGTTTGCCAGGGTGCCTAGGAGGGGCAAGAACCGGGGGAAAGGATGCAAGAAGCAAGAAAGAGAGAACGTTGTATCCAGTAACAGCAATATTATTTTAAGAACAATTTTGAGAAACTAAGTCGTTTTGACTATTATAAATACCCAGATTAACTACAAAGGACACATGAAGGAAGACATCATCTGTATCCAGAGAAAGAACTGACAAATAGAAGCATACATAGAATGATTTTAAATATACATATATACATATATACATATATTCATATTTGTGTCTAATGGTAGCCATCTCTAGGGCAGGGGTGGGGGAGGGAAGAAAAAAAGAGAAAAAAAAGAAATTTACATGATGACTTCATTATATACTTTAAAGGAATGGCAAGTTGTATATAATAGATTTGCAGTTTCACATACAATCATCTTTTTTTTAAAATTATACTATGTTATGGAAATACTTGTTTTATTCCATAATTAAAAATAAAATAAACAAAATTTAAAAAAAGAAGAAAGAGAGAAAGAATGCATGAAGTTTGTCAAATTTTCTTTTAGCAAAGAGTTTTGAATAAATAAGGTCAATTTTCAAGTGAATTAAGAATAAGAAATAAAACAAAAGACTAATCTAACCAACCAGGTGAGTTTGCACAAACCTCAATAGACAGCAGCTCAGCTCACAGAATTCTTTAATAACATGACACACATTAGGTTACAAATTAAATTCATGCAAACAAATTTGTCTAATCGGTCATATGAAATTTGGAATTTTTCAGTTCTTCCCAAATCTATTCATATCTCCTACTTTGAATTTTTAGTAAAAAAAGTCTAAAATAGACACAAACGTATCTTTAATAATAAAAAAGCAAGAATAATATTTCATGAAATAAATGGAATAGTTTTTATTAAGAGAAGAAATAATCTAAACACCACAGATGATGAGGTCTAGAGGTTTAGGGGTGCTGTGGCCCCAAGATCGCAACGTGGGCCCTGCCTGAATGAATTCAACCCAAATCTTCTTTCAGCAAGAGAAAAAGTTTATCAGAGATAAACCATACAGGCCATATATCTATACAGGAATCTGAACATTGGTAACTCCTGTAGGGACCAGCGAGCATGAGAAAGTCTCAGCCTTTTGGTCATGAGAGAGTCTCAGCATTTGAATGGGGGCCAGGGTGTATCTTATACACACTAAAGTAACTTTGGGTGACCAGGGAAGGGTCTGAGAAGAGTCTAGGTGAGAATCCTGATTGGAATGTCTAAGAGATTGAATAGACAACGGGAATACATAATGAGAGGAACTGAAAGGCATCTGAATAAGATCAAAAGGTGGAGCTAGGGCTTTCAAGGGGAGATAAGAGGAGTAGATAAGGAACTGGGGTGGGGGGTAGGGGGGGAAACATGCCTTGAAGATGTAGCAGAGCAAGAAAAGTTTAAGGGCTTTCTGGGGCCCACAGACAAATGGGAGCCAAATTCTTTTTGGTGAAAGGGGCCAAGGTGTCGGCTTCTGAAGCTGAATGATGGGCCTATACCCCATCAGAGATATGTACAATAACCATTTGGAACATAAATCATGCAGAGTTTTGTCATACTCATCAATGGGATTTAAGACAAGAGACATAGGGAGTTCCAGACAAAGTGAAAATTTGTTCTATCTTTTCTAAGGAAATGTCATTTGACCTTTTGCAAGTGATATGTACTCAGTTTCTCTGTTGTTTTTCTATTTTCATTCTATTTAATATCCTTTGAGCATATGACCCCTTTTCTCATTTTCTCCATTTCATCTTTTAAAATTGCTTTCATCAAAAATATAAATTCTATCAAACAGTTGTCATATATGTTATCTTTAATTGGATTCTTTATACCCCTATGATAGACCCAGAATACTTTTACTAATAGCCATTCCAATTCATCCAACCATCCTAGGTCCAGAAAGTAACATAAAAGCTAAGATTTTCAAGTACTCAAAATGGCGTGCATCCTGGCCCCTGTGGCTAGTCATACCCACCAGAATAGGTCATATAGTACTGACTATATCAATCTGACACAGGTCCTCAAAGACTTCACAGGACCCTCCATTATTTCTAAGCCCTTCCCACCAATGGGACACCCCATAATTATTGTTTGCAATTAATCTGTAAGTCAAATTTCTGTAAACCTAAGGATATTATTCTATGATAATCAAGTGGTGATGACAGCCCCAGGTTTTTCCCTTCTTGAACAATCAGATGGTCCATTACAATCTTCATAATAACAGCTAGCATTTCTATAGCAACTTAAGGTTTGCAAAGCACTTTACATATGTTATATCATTTGATCTTCACACAATCACGTAGGTGCTATAGTATTATCCCCATTTACAGATGAGGGAACTTAGACTGATGGGGAAGCAAGGTATTCAGTGGATAGAATGCTGGGCCTGAAGTCAGGAAGATATCTTCCTAAATTTAAATCTGGCTTAAGACACTTATTAGTTCTGTGACCCTGGGCAAGTCATTTAACCCTGTTTGCCTCAGTTCCTCCTCTGTAAAATGACCTGGGGAAGGAAATGGCAAACCACTGCATTATCTTTGCCAAGAAAACCCCAGATGGGGTCATGAAGAGTTGGACACAACTGAACAACAGTAACAACTCAGACTGAGAGAGTGAATGACTTGTCCAGGACTACATAGCTACTATATTTGAAGCAGGGTTTGAACTTAAAATCTTCCTGACTCCAAATTCAATCCCCAACATCCACTTGGCCAAAGAGCTGCCTCTCTTTGCTCTATCAAAAACTGCTACTTTCTTCTATGCTTCTTTTAAGTGCTATACTTGGTCTTCCTTGTCATCTCAACACTGGGCAAGATCATCTCAACAATACTAATTATGTGCATTAGTGCTGTGAGAGGTAAGAAACAATTATATTTCCATATAAGGAAATTGAGAGAAAAGGTAGCTCTAGGTCAGAGGTTCTAGAACTGGCTAAAAGGGATGAAACTGGTTGTTTGGTTAAAGACGCTGGAAGTAGGACAAAGGTTAAGCTTCACTCAGAGTGCAAATGTGTAATGGGCTTAATACTAACTTCTCCACCCAGAGGGGAGCAGTAGCATGAAACTAGGCACATTTCATATGTTAACGGGAGGGGAGACATGTTATGAAGCAGGAGTATCAGGAAGCATGTAACCTGAAAGAGTCTGGACCAATCCTGACTCTGAAGGGAGGAGTAGGACTCATCTAACCATATAAAGCTTGCTCTCACTTCTGTACCATTTGTGTGTGTGTGTGTGTGTGTGTGTGTGTGTGTGCCTTGCGTGTGTGTGTGTGTATGTGTGTCTTACGTGTGTGTGTGTCTCTCTCTCTTTTTGGGGTACCACACACACCTGCTTCATGCAAGAACCGTAATTAAACATCTCCTTCGCTCATTTCACTTTAAGTTCTGTTTCTTAAGGGAGGATGGAACTCCATATGGTATGTTTCTAGGGGAGCAGTGAGTTGTGGCTGCATACTTGGGCTAAACCCCTAACCCTACTAAGGGGTAACTGAACCCCGTTTCTCACAGTACTACTATACTAATTAACCTACTGTGCCAGGTAAATTGCAACAAAGGCAGACTGAGGTATGTTTTCTCTGAGCAAAATAACAGTGCGGTAACAGTGACACCTATAGTTGTTAATAAAGTGGGTCAGATTGGCCCCCTCAGCCTGGTCAGGGACCACTAAGAGAAAGAAAAAACCTTTTTTATTGAGATTCAAGAAAGGAAAAATTCTAGGTGATTGAGTAATGTCATAACTGGCTACAGCTGGGAAAGTGGGTTGGCCTTCAGGTGCCTCTCTGAAGATTAAGGAAAGTTAATTGCTTTATAGGCCTCAACTATCTCTATAGTCTTGGCTAGAAAATCAGAAACTGCCCAATCAGGACCACCAGTTAGTTATTCCCTTAGGGAAAATCAAACCACCCCAAATTTTACAAGGAAAGACAAGGTTAGAATTGTCTTTTGGGGAGGGGCTCAGCCTAAGTTGGTTTTTGTTTACAGGCAACACAACCCAGGGCTTTAGCATGCAGATATCCCAGGGGCTAGTTGAAAAGGTATAAAATATCATTCCTGGTTCAATTATGCCTTCCCTACTGGGAGAAACTGCATTTTTCAGCGTAACTGAGAAATAGGACTTGGCAAAATGGATAATAGGGTCGATAACAGAGAAGAATCAATTATTAAATAATACAGCATAACTTTAATTTCCTTACTACTTTGACTATCAAAAATCTATAACGCCGATAAAATTATTTTACTAAAACTCAGGCACACACACATAAACATATATTTGTATTCAAATATGCGTACACATTTATCTAATACATATCGTAGACATGTCTACTACACTGATATATAGTTGTGAGTATTTTCTCAAGAGGATTGATTGCTCACCTTGACTTACTACAAGTAACAAAATTAAAAGACATCAAGATTCAAATAAAAAGCGACAATATGTAGAAGGAGTGACAAGTTTCTGTTTTATTTTTATTTACTGGATTGATGGGAAAGTAGGGCAGATAGAGTGAGCTGCAAGTGGATACTTATATAGATTTCAAAAGTTTTCCTTTTTTGTTCTGCTATAATCCCTCCCTATACAAGCACTGGAAAATTAGGGTGTTAGTTAAACAAGACAAATTCTTTCATTGAGCATAATCTAAATGTCTTTGTGTGCGTATGTCTATGCATATTTGATACAAAAGTGCTTTTTCTCCCAATTGGTGTGTGTTGGGGAGGGGTTTGTTTAAAGGGAAAGAAAACATAATTTGTTAATTTAAAAAATTAAATTTTAATTATTCAAAGTGTAAAAAAAATAATGTTAGAATTCAACCATAATAAGAAATGCTTTTTTATAGTATGAGAATAAGCACTTGTGATTTTAGTGCTCTATGACTTATACTTTAGCTGAATCATGATTTTTGCCTGTTCTCCATGCATGCAAGGACTAAGAACTTAAACCTAGCCGAGCATTAATAGGATAAGGGAAATCATGAATCTCATATCCTAGGAGACAGTAGAGATGGGGTCTAGAGGTTTAGGGGTGCTGGGACCCCAAGATCGCGATGCAGGCCCTGCCTGAATGAATTCAACCCAAATCTTCTTTCAGCCAGAGAAAAAGCTTATTAGAGATAAACCATACAGGTCAAACTCTTAAGGAATCTGACCATTAGCAACGCCCGTAAAGACCAGCAGGCATAAGAAAGTCTCAGCATTTAAATGGGGGCCAGGGTGGATCTTATATACACTAAAGTAACTTTGGGTGCCAGGAAAGGGGCTGGGAAAAGGGTCTAGGTGTGAATTCTTATTGGAATGTCTAAGAGATTGAATAGACAACAGGAACAGATAATAAGAGGAACTGGAAGGAAGAAGTTTGAAAGGCATCTGCATAAGATCAAAAAGTGGGGCTAGGGCTTTCAAAGGGAGATAGGTGGAGTCGTTTGAGACCAGAGTAAGAAAAGTTTTAGGGCTTTCTGGGACCCATAGACAAATAGGAGGCAACGGGCGAAGGTCTTGGCTTGGGCCCATACCCCATCAGTGGCATGTTTTTTCTTCCCCTACACAAGGCCAAACCCCCTTTGGGAACTTTGTAGTCCACTTGTAGCTTTAGGAAAAGAAATAGGGCATCACCATAGAAGGCTAGGGTATTTTTGTACTGAAATAGGGTAAATTTGTACTGAATAATTACAGCCCACTCTTCAGTTTGTGGGGGAGAGAGATGAGTTGTAAAAAAATTTGTTACTCCATTCCCTCCTTTCCCAATCCTCCCCATTATGTAAAACTCAATTTGCATTACTGCTTTAGCCTTTAATGATTTCTCCTTATTGTAACTTATTTTCTGAGCAACCATTCTGGTGCTTAATTACATATTGCACCAGCCCCTTTCATCTCTCTCTCTCTCTCTCTCTCTCTCTCTCTCTCTCTCTCTGTCTTTCTCTTTCTCTCTATCTGTGTGTGTGTGTGTCTCTCTCTCTCTCTCACACACACACACACACACACATACACACAGTGACACAACAATCTTATGCCTTTACATTCCCCATAGGGAGTTCTTAACCATAGGCTCCTGATCCACTGGTAGATTTCTATCCATGGGTTTCTGAATTTGGATGAAAAAAAAAATACATAATTTAAACTAAGCTTCACCAGAAGGGTCCACGACACACAGAAAGGTTAAGAACCCCTGCCATGAGAGCCTAGCACAGAGTGGGTGCTAAATACTTGTTAAATTATATAAAGAAAGGCCAGTCAAACGTGTTTCAAAACTTCTTAATATTCATAATTGGTGATGATCTGGTCAGCCTCCCTGAGCTTCACTTTCCTCATCTGTAAAAGGAGGGAGTTGGATTTAATGACCTGTAAAGTCCTTCCAGCTACAAATCTATAATTCTATCGTCCCTCCCCTTTGGGGGGAAGAGCATATTAAAATGGATCCATAATGCACATTTAATTTATAATCTCTCTAACCCATCACCTTCAAGGCTAACCCCAATATTGCACTAGGGAATGAATCTCCGGGGTAGAAAAAAAATAATATAGAGGTATTATACTTCCTCAGAAAGCTTGAATACTGACATATATGTAAAACAAAATTCCACAGTGGTCATATAACAAATGCTCACTAACCATAATTAACTTGTTGCTCTGAGAGAAGGGAGTTTATTGCCTCCTCTTTTAAAGTGTATTCATCCTTTTAAGCCACAAAGGTACCATTTAGTGTTTGGGGAAAGGATATTTTCCTAGCGGTACCCTGCTGAGATTGAGAAAATTACATTGCATGTGAAATCAAATATGTACTTTTTTAAATATGCAGAAGAAAATAATCTAATACGTAACATCCTAAATTACTCTCGCCCTCAGCTTCTCTCAGTTCACATCAAGTCTACGGAGGGAGGCAGTGTGGAGGGCACAAGTCCTCAACCTCTTTAAAATGTATCCATAATGTGCATTTCATTTACTTGGGAAATAGTTTCCTTTCCCCCAAGTTTTAAAGTCATTAGGAACCAAGAACTGAGAGTAGGCATAAGGAAAGGGGTCCAGATTAGGGAGAGGGAAGGGATGATGCTGGTAACAGAAGCTCAGTAAGAGGAGAGGTAGAATCAGGGGTGTGTTGGAGCAAATCAATCTAGCTGACAAGAACCAAATGTTCAATTTTTAGCATGAATTTATATGACGTGGAAATCAACAAACACTGCAAATAAGGGCTTAATTTACAGTTCGCCAATCTTACTCTCCTCTCCCTACTGAGAATCTTGGCAAAGGACGTGGAAGGAGCATGATGGACAAAGCACGGTAGGGGCAGCTAACTTGGAGAGCCATCAAAGTACACTCTAGATCTAGTAACAAATCCCAATCTACTCATGGAGATCTTCGAATAAAAAGAATTAAGATATTCATGTTCACACTGGTATCATTAGCAAGACATGGAAGAAATAAAAATCGAAACTGAATCTAGTGAAAAGGCCTAGGATTATTTTAAAATCATCCATTACCTTCCCCCAGAAGAAGGATATCTCTTCTTGATTTGTAGCTTTATTAGCTTTGAATCTTCTTTATTAGCTTCATACATATTTGAAAACTTTAAATGTACTACTGTGTATGCTATTATACATCAGGGGCTATTTTTACTTAAAACTCCAGTTTCTTGGGGTATGCATGAATATATGATAACTTACTGAGTTTGGTAAATCTATAGGTTGACATAAGGATAGGGAAAATGACTGTTGCTATTATTTCATTAATAAAGAGCTGTCCTAAATGAGGAAATGCCCTCTGACAATGCAATCTGGAAACTTCTCAGCAGCTTAGCTTCTTTGGCTACGATCCGCTAAAGCCAAGCAACTTTTGCTCAGAATAGTGTTCCAAGATACGTGAACTAAAATATATAGGATGGGATATACTGAATATAGTTATTAAATTTTTTTTTAAAAAATCACAGACCCCAGATTAAGAATCCCTGTTAAATAGAGCCAGGATATGCCAGGTAGAGACTTGAACGTAGGGCTTCTTCACTTCCAGACTCCACTTCCCTCTATCTACTGTGCCATATTGCCTCTATTAGTCTGTCATCTATGTACTTAATAGCTCCAGAACTTCAGCTCAGATATTTTCAGAGCTTTCATAGAAATACCAAAGCTCCAATACTTCTTTATTTGGAAAATATGGTGGGTGTGTGTGTGTGTGTGTGTGTGTGTGTGTGTGTGTATGTAAGATCAATAAATGTGTAATGAACTTAGCATAGAGATCTAGGAGATGAATAACGAGCATAACCATGAAATATCTTTCTATTTAACTTGTATTGTCAAGGATGTTATATGGTTTCTTTAAGTAAAAGTTTATATCTCAGTGAGAGAAATGATTATTAATAACCAATAATTTGAGGAGATGCACAGTTCGTCCCTATTCCTAAAGTCATGATTTTGAAAGTTTAGTCTCTTGAAGGACATTACTGATAATGAGATTGGGTTAACAACCTTGTTCAGACCCCATGCTTGTGGGGAAGCCATTGTGCTCTACTCACAATAAATTCTTTGAATAGATTGCCCAAGGCTGAGGGTAGCCTGAATATAGGGATAGTCTCTCTTTTTCAAGTGCTCTCATTTAATTTATGACTTTTTTTTTTTTTTAACCACAGTGAGGGTAAGGAAGAAGGGTGAAGAGGGATTTTCCCCTATAGGTCATAAATGGCCTGGGTCTCACAGACTTGTCCAGGAAGTGGGAGAGGAGGGAGCTAGAAGCTCTGAGCTCAGGCCATGGCCACAGGAGTTAAATGATTTTCCAAAGTCACAGGAGTGGGAAGTCATAGAATCAGCATTTGAACTTAGGCTCCCTTTTTCCCCCCATTACACCAAACTGACTTTGATCAGCAGAATTAATGAATATGCAAATTTCCTCACTATAAATATTAGCTTTTATTCATAACATATGTGTGTATATATCTGCATATGGTATGTGGGTTGACTCATATAGCAGTTCAATAAAATCTTGGTCTGGTTTGGTCCTTATATATGCTTTCAACTATGCTGTATTCATAGGAAACAAACTCCATCTGCTGTCTCAAACTTAATTATCTCAACTGTCTTACAGCTATATGCATTCATCATAAAGGGTACAGATCAGAGAATGTGGATGGAAATCTAACATTACTACTAGAAAAATGCCTTAAAACTCTTAACCAATCATGACGTTGAGTCACTATTAATATTTTGCATATGTAGGATAACACATAGAGCCTTGAATTAGAAGATCTATGTAAAAACTTCTGTGATTTATGACTGTTGTATAGGAATGATGGGCACAAGGGGAAAGGAAGGAGATGAGGGAGATGAGATAGAGATCAGTTATGGTTGGTGAGAGGGCACATGAATCTTCCTTATTGAAACAGTTTGAGTAACTCTATTTCCTATTCCCTAATTAGCTCAGATGATATTCATCTCAAATAGGATAGGGATTGGACGTGTAATTTCATTGGTACAGGGAATACTTGGATAAGGACACTCCTACAAATACAGGTTGACACCTTCTCTCCAACTTGTCACATTGGATTTCTTGTATCACGGTGGGGTTAAGCGATTTGTCCAGGGTCACAGAGCCAATTTGTGTCAAAGACAGGACTTCAGGTTTTCTGAGCTCCAAGGCCAGGTCTCCGGTCATTAAGTCATACTGCCTCTCTAGTCTCTTGACCTAGCGTAAACCAAAGCACACAGCCATGACGAGCTAGAAAAAGAAGGAGAGGAGAGAGGGAAAGAACAGAAGAGAGTGACAACGCTCCCTTGGCCTAATGTAGTGAGGCTAAAATATCAGACTCATAACTGGAATGGACTTAAGAGACTGTCTAGTACAGTTTTTATCTGAACGAAAATTACTCATGTAACATCACAAGTGGTTTTCCAGCTTCTACTCTAAGACCTCTAGTGAGGAAGAATCCATTACCTTCTGAGGCAGTCCATTCCCTTAGAGAAAGTTCTGATCATTAGGAAGCATTCCCCTTCATTGAGCCAAAATTCAGCCATCACTCTTAGGTCTAACCTTGGAAACCAAGTAGAATAAGCTTCAATCTTGTTCTACGTGAAAACCCTTCAGATCCTTAAAGACAATGATGATGTGCCCCCCTCTTCCAGGTTAACATTCCTAGTTCCTTCAACTAGTCCTTGTATGATATGGTTTCCAGGATCTTCAATATAAGATTAGGAGATGCCTAAGGATTTCCCTTAAAAAGCACAAATTTTATAAGAGAAGGAGAAAGGAGAGAGAGAGGGAGAGAGAGAGAGAGAGAGAGAGAGAGAGAGAGAGAGAGAGAGAAATGTTTTTATAGTGAAAAGGACAAGAAAAACTAGTAGGGTAGGGTGGCAGACCAACAGCCCATCTCCAGAGAAAATTGATTTTAGCTGTAAGAGAAAGTTCCTCAGCCTATTACATCAGTGGCAACAAACTCAAATAGCAATGGGGACCAAATAATGACTTAGAAAATCATATGTTATCATTATCTACATTCTAGTATATTTTGTTTATTTTGTTAAATATTTCTCAATTACATCTTATTCTCTCTCCATGTATATGTGTGTATATACATATATATACACATATATAAGAAAAACATATATATATATAATTATTTATGTCTAATGGTAGTCATCAGGAGGAAGAAAAAAATAAATCTACATAATAATTTTGTTTTATATTTAATAGTAGATTAGAAGTTTCATGTATAACCATCTTTTTTATTATATTATATTATGGAACTGCTTGTTTTATTCCATAAATTAAAAATAAAATTTAAAAAAAAGTTTTATCTAGTTCAGAGAGCACTCAGGAGAACCCCCAGCTAGGTATTTAACATCTTGGTATTATACTACATACCAGGTAGATCTTTTTGATGAACATTTTCTGGAAAATTTTGAACTACTAGACCACATAACACATTTTAAATATCTTGTCAAGATTCTTACAGGTTCTGAGCAAGTTATACTATAAAATTAATAAGATTATGCTTTTGTTCCTGTATTTTGGTTGAGAGACATGAATTAAAGGCAGAGATTTCAAATTGTCTAGATCCACATTTTCTATTCAATTTAAAAGTATGTGAATTAAGGAAAATTTTTCATAATAATTTATTCCAGGAAATATCACCTGATGGGATGGTGACAGAGAGACAGATATTTATATATACCCTATATCCGTATTGATATCTACATCTATAGATATCAGTATTGATCTATCTTCTTTCCAGAGCACCAGTCACTTTAAAGCATAGAAATATCAGGAAGAACAGAAAATCTATTAACTAGGAGAAAAATAATGAGCTCCCTTTTCCTCAGTTCTTGATGGTTTTAGAAAAAAATCAGGGAGAATAGTAGAACTTATAATTTCTACTTGTCTTTGCAATTTTTATTTTGAATTAAATAGAGATTTTTAAATACTGAAATTATTTAAGATCAAAAGACCTCAAGTGACTAGGCATTAGATGAGATACATATAACACATTATGTTACATTATACATGTGTGTATACATTTACACAAGAAGAGTTAGTTTGTGCAGTGGAAAGTGTGCCAGACCAGACCTGCAGTCAGGAAGACTCATCTTTCTGAGTTCAAATCTGGCCTCAGACACTTACTAGCTGTGTGACCCTTGGCAAATCACTTAACCTTGTTTGCCTCATTTTCCTCTTCCTTAAAAGGAGCTGGAAAAGGAAATGGCAAATCATTCCATTATCTTTGCCAAGAAAATCCCAAATGGGGTCACAAAGAGTTGGATACAACTGAACAAAATACATTTATACATATTCATATGCAGTCCTGTGTCCCCTAAAACCAAGGTAATGGAGAAGAAAGACATCCTCAAGTTTTTTGTAGCTTTTTTGATTGTGTGAATTTCAATAAACATAATTTTTTAAGGAACTAAGTATTACAAAGCATAGGCAGTTTTTCTATATTCTGTAGGGCTCATAATTGAAAATAAAGTTGCATTTAATAGGTGTTTAGCTTCAATCATATTGTGTCCCATTTCAGCTTAAAAGAAAAAGTGATTGGTAATCACAATAAAAATGGGCACACTTTTTTAGAAGAGAATGTTTGTGCCAAGAAAATCATAGAGGCAGATTAAAATTTGCATGAAGGTGGAATTTTTCCAGTAATTACCGGATAGACCTTAGCATTTCTGCAGCAGGTTTGAGGCAGGGTTGCTATTTACTAGCTAACTGCCTTGAAAAGAGAATGTTCTGCAGTCATTTCTAATGATTTTTCATCTACTCTCCTGTCATTTAATATTAACTACCGTAATGATGCCAGGAGAGCTATTCAACACTGCCCTCAGCTTTCAGAAGGTCTCTCTTCTCTTTCACAGCACCCCCTTGCAACTGCTCATTCAACTTTCTGAAGCCATCAGATGTTAAAAGCAAAACTAGTTTCCTGGGGAAGGAAAAAAATGACCTTTTTACAAGATGATTGTGACACTTTTGAACCCACTGAGCCAGATTTTGATTCCCTCTTGTAGCCTGTGTACTTCCTCACACCAAGCACTCTCACACTTCACAGGTAGTTCCACACATGGTAACTCAGGAACAGCCAAAGTCAAACATTGGCCAGGTAGGTGCATTTAATACACTCTTCTGGCACATCTTCTATATCCCTGCTCTTATACTTAAACTCTGCCACTTTCTTTTTTGTTTGTTTGGTTTGTTGTTGTTGTTGTTGTTTTGTTTTTGGTGAGGCAATCTGGGTTAAGTGACTTGCCCAGGGTCACACAGCTAGTAAGTGCCAAGTGTCTGAGACCAGGTCTGAACTCAGGGCCTCTTGACTCCAGGGCTGGTGCTCTATTCACTGTACCATCCAGCTGCCCCTCACCTTCTTTACCAGACTAAAAAACCAATCAAGAGAAATAATAGATTTAGAATTGGTAAGGGTCACACAGGTCATTTAGTCCAAACCCCTTATTTCACATACGTGGAAAATGAGACTATAAAGGTTAAGTGATTTGTGCAAGAACATACTGGTAGGAAGAAGCAGAAGCTGGATTTGAATAGAAGTCTTCTGTCTCCTGCCAATATATCATAACACAGAGAAAGTGAAAAAATTTTGATGCGTCATTTGGGACCTTCTTTGTTGAAGTTGGGATTTATCAAATTTATTTTGAGGAATGAACTAATATTATGTCTCCAACACATTACATATAGTTCCATCTCTTTTTGTTGAAATGGAGGAGCAGAAAATACATAGCCGAACTGAGATATACTATAAACGTCAAAGGAACTCTG
Source organism: Vombatus ursinus (assembly GCF_900497805.2). Classification (NCBI taxonomy): domain Eukaryota; kingdom Metazoa; phylum Chordata; class Mammalia; order Diprotodontia; family Vombatidae; genus Vombatus; species Vombatus ursinus. The sequence goes on along the minus strand of NW_020954599.1, from coordinate 5,978,901 downwards.
TGGAAGACTAAAGTAAATGGTGCCCAAAATGTGGTTTCTCTGGTTCAGACACTGATGAAACTATTCCATGCAACACCATTAAGACTTGACTAGCCAAGTGTGTAGAAAATGTAATGAGTCCCATCCTATCCCTATCATCTCATCTGCTGAATGGTCAGAAGGCAAAGGGTAAACTCTCATTAAACTATGCTGAGTGGATTAGAGTCTCATTCTCTTCTCTAGGTCCTTACCATGAAAAAGAGAGGGAAAAAAAATCTTCATTGATGATAAAATAGTATTCACTGACAACTCAGTAATTATGGTTTTCACAGAACATTTCTAGAATAAATTTCTGTTTTCACAGGCTTGCACCTCAGCTGTATAAATCTACTTCATGTAGCTGAAGCTATCTTGTCTTAGTGCATAATAGAAAGGAAGTTATTTATTTTCTATCCCCCAAAAGAGCAACTGCTTAAGGCAATGAATCATTTTCCCCCTCCCTCCGTAATAATGCCATTCTTTAAAGGAGAGTACTCTTTTCCTTGGCAGACCTTTAAACAGTATATATAACCCTAACTAGTTAATCCTAACTAGTGATGGAAATTCAAGTTGATCTCTCTGTTTTAAGAAGAGTCAACACATTTGGATATTAATTTTAAAACGATGAACTCAAAGAATGCAAAGTAAAAACTAAAATCTGTATAACAAAATACAGACAGATTTGGAAACTAATCATAGGAAGCCAACAAGAAATGCTAATCATGTTATAGGTCCATTGATAACATGTTGTACGTGTGGGGTTGGTGATAACGTGGGTTGTTTTTTTTTTTTTGGTTAGAAGTTTTCAGTCTGGTATCATCTGGCAACTGAAACAAATTCAAATCAATAATAATGAATTTAACACCTACTATTTGCCATGTACTATGTTAGATTCTGGGCATACCTAGACAAAAAACAAACGGTCCCTGTCCTCTAGAAGCTTAAATTCTATTGGGGGACAACATAAAATAGCAATGTACATTTGGAGATACATGTAGATACACTCACACACATACAATACATATACATATATAACTATATGCAAAATAAATTAATGCACAACTAAAGATAAAACTAGACATTCTGTTGCAATTCTCCCTCTCGGCTATTACCATTGCTCCCATCTTTATGTCTATGCCATATTCATTAAACGATTAATCTTGTCCTCCCTATTGCTAGAAAGACAACAAAGTCTAGTAGAAAGAGTACTGGCCATGGAGTGAGAAGACATGGGCTCTAATTCCCTATCTGCCACTTACTGATTGTATGGCACTGAACAAGTCACAATTTCTCTGAGCATCTATTTCTTCATCTGTGAAATGGAGGGAATCTTGCTAAATGCTTTCAGTTACTTAATATGTCTATACTTCTGGGTTTTTGTGTTGTCTTTTCTGCTACTATGGCCTAGACTAAACGTTCTTAATATGGTATCTGTAAATTTGTTTTAATATTGTATTTTGATGACTGTATTTCAATATAACTTATTTCCTTTTTAATAATATGTATTTTAGTTTACATTTTACTTTATTTTATTTTTGGAGGCAATCAGGGTTAAATGACTTGCCCAGAGTAATACAGCTAGTAAGTATCCAAGGCCAGATTTAAACTCAGGTCCTCCTGACTCCAGAGGGGGTGCTCTATCCACTTTGCCACCTAGCTGTCTCTAGTTTACATTTTAAAATGTTTTCTAAGAAATGGTCAAGAAGCTTCAGTTTAAGAAGCCCTAGCCTAGAATGTCCTAACATTCTAATAAGCAAATAGTTTTGTTACTCCTACAATGCAGAGTAGGAAAAAAGTATATATTTATGATGGAAGCATCTCATTTTCATCTGAGTAGAGGTCCTTTTTCTTAATAAACTGGTATTCTACATATTGGCTTGTGGGTTTTTTCACATTTTTTAAACTTTATATTTTTGTATGCATCTAATTTCCTTAGTTATATCATCATAAGTCCCTCAAGGATAGGGATCCATGTCTTATACGTGCTTTGTATTTCTTTTTTGTCCCTATCTTAATGCCAAGCACATAGGACCTATCAATCAGTATTTCTTGAATAAATTAATCAAGCTACCCTTGAAGTTGGCTAAAAGAATCATGGTTAATGCCACAGGGAGAGAAATAGACTGGGAAAGTTATTTGATTAGGGTCCTGTTTATTATCCTATTGTCTATACTATTCATTTATTTTTCAAATAAGATCTTCTGTCTTCATTGTAGCAGTAGAATTCATTGGGTTCTCTACAAGTATATTGGATTTCCTATCAGGGACAAAGTCTCAGTCATTATTTTCACATGCTGACACCTATTATGAAGTTATAGACCTTACTGAAATTAATAAATGATTATCTTTCATGTTAGAGGTAGAAGACCCTTAGTAATGAATGTGTAATGAATATTCTAAACTTCAGGAACTAGCTTTGTCTTGTCATATTGTGTGTGTATATATGTATATATATATATATATGTATATTTGTGTATGTATGTTTTCATATAAATGAATATGAAAGTGTATATGTATTATATTCTTTTTCCATTTATAACAACAGAGAATAGAGAAATAGAGGAAGTTACTGGCTTGATAACTCCTTGTTAATATACTTTGCTAAAAGAAGGAAATCCTATCCATTTTCTTGAGAAACCTTTCTCAAGTTCTCCATTTACATTACTTCAGATCCTTAGAACTTCAAGGGTTAATTTCAGTTGACTCTGTCCTCCAGGACCAGAGATCTTGGGTCTATAAAGGATGCTATGGAGCCATCGTTGCAACCCCCTCATTTTACAGCTGCGGAAACTAAAGAACAGAGCAGTGGAATGACGTGACTGAGGTCATAAAGATATTAAGCATTAGCCATGAGCTCTGAGCATGGGCTCTTTGCTTCTCCAGCCCTGGCTGTTTTTACTGTACTATCATGGTGCCTCCTGGCTTATTTCCCTGTCTCGAGCTCCACAATACACCCTGAATATCACCTCAGTGCTTCAGAGATCTGTCAGTAGTATGGACCCTGTTGTAACTTAGGGTTAGTCTCCAACGGTTGCTGTGGACAAAAACTCGATAACCTACTGCCAACTCATGATGACCCTCCACAAAACTACCTGTGCTGTTCCTCAAACAGGACTTGCAATTCATCCCTAAGGCCACACATAAAGCTTTTACAGCTTTGTAGAAACCTTGTAGAAAAAGCTTTCACAAACCTATCAGATCTCACCAGCTCAGGATCATTTCTGCTACTTGATTGAACTTCCTAAAGCAATCACTTTCGTTGCTTCAGTCCTATCTCAAGAATCCTAAAATTCCCTATTTCCTTCTGTAAAAGTTCCAGATTTCTTTGTTTAGACTTTAAGGCCCTCCATAATCTGCCCTTATCCTCCCATGTGTCTCTAGCTCCTCACTATATACCTTCTTATTAAATCATGGAAGTTTCTTTCTCCCAACAACCCCTTGCTTCTAGATGTCTATGGCCATTGGGGAAGAACCACCAGTGTTAAGTACCCTCCCACCTAGCTTTCCATTTGCCTGTTTCTCCATGACCCTTGGGCCACCTAGACCCCATTCAGTGCTGTCAACATGAAGAATTGACATTCCTTTTTTTACCATTTGGGTAAGTGGGAAATCACCAGCTACAAGCCTTCCAGTATAATAGCAGATCACTGTTTTCCCTGCCTCTGTATTCTAAAGTGCTCTAGGCCTTATCACCTGGCCTGATAATATACCCTCCAGACTTCTGTATAATCATCTGATGTTCTGCTGTACCATGAGGATCTCTGGGGCTCACCATATGCCTTGCTATAGAACCCTTGGGGATCTTCAGGCCATTATATCCCCAAATTAGAATGTGAGCTCCTTGAGATCAGAAACTATTTCACTTTTTCTGTTCATCTCCAAAGATTAGCACAGTGCTTGCCACAAAGTAAATACTTAGTAAATGTTTTATCTTTGTTTTATTCATTCATTTGTTCATCTATTCCCAAATATGCCATGTTGGTTCCTGCTTCTGTACCTTTGCAAATCCTATTCCTTCTAAGTAGAATGCTCTCCCTCCTCCCTTACAACCATCCAAATTTCATCTATTCATGAAAGCTAGGAGCAGCATGATGTTGTAGAAAGAACATTGCATTAGGAGTTAGTTCATGTCTGAGCTCTGCCTCTAACTAGCTAGATATTTTGGACAAGTAATTTAATCTCTAGGGACCTTAGTTTCTTCACCTGTAAAACAAAGCAGTTGGACTATTTGATTTCCTAATATTCCTTCCTATTCTAGTAATAATGACTCTAAAACTCACATGAGAACATCTCCAACTATTCTAGTCTATAAATATCTCTCTCCCCATTGAACTTGTATTAAACTTTGAGTCAGGACTGTAACTTAGCGTTTGATTATAATTCTTTCATGTTTTTCTCCCGTCAATTATATAGTGAGACTTGAAGTCAAGGCTCATCCTGAACGGCAGGTAAATTTCAACCAACAACTACATGCACATGTACACACATACACACACACACAAAATATATGTGTGTGTTTATATAGAATATATAAATGTAGCATATATAAATATATATCTAAGTATACACATATGTGTGTTATATACATACTTATACATATATGCATCTTTACATATACATATATTTCTGTACCTACATATACATATCTAGATCTGCATATTGCTATAAATATATCCTGCCATAAGCATCTACCTAGATCTTGTACCAGGAGACCCTCTAAGAAGTAATATACATGGGCAGCTAGGTAGCCTAGCAGATAGAGCACCAGCCTTGAAGTTAGGAGGACCTGAGTTCAAATCCAACCTCAGACACTTACTAGCTATGTGACCTGGGGCAAGTCACTTAATTCTGATTGCTTCAAAAATAAATAAATAAATAAAAGTTTCTTGAGAAACCATAACCCACCAAGTAGATTATGGGTTAAATCAACTTGTTGTACTAATAGGGAACCAGAATACTATAATCCTGAGGGAAATGAACTTCAGAGTTCCAATAAATTGACTCACATTTGAACTTTTGAAACAAGTCAGTTCAGTTCGACAAACATTTAATAAGCATTTGCTATGTGCAAGGAATTCTACTAGTTATTAGTGATAACGAAGACAAAAATTAGTGTGTCTTCCAGCAGCTTTCCTCTTACTGTGGGCTACAATATGCAAAAAAGAGCTTGGACTCTTTTCTAAATATTTTCTGATCCCTGAACCACACTCCAGGTACCACATCTCTTGACCTTCCTTAGTTCCCTGGATTCAGAGAACCACTTCAATTGATTACTATCTCTCCTCACTTCTAACATTACCATGGTAACTGAATCTTCATTTCTGACATCCACACACTCCAAATCAGAATAACACATTTTATAAGATTTACAAGTGGAGAGAAGATATGCAAATTCAGAAATAATACGAGAGCAAACAGAAAGCCAGAGCCCTCCCTGTGAAGTCCCTAGAATATTCTAACAATAAGCCTGATTTGACTGATCGTGATGCTGTTCGGGCTGGAGGGTTTGCTCCATTACGGCCTAGATACACCAGATCAATCTCATTCTTGAATCTCAGGCTCAGGCTCAGCCAACAGGGAAATCTGATAACGTTGCAGGGTTTTGTTACTCTACTTATGTTAATATGTTCTACCCATATGTTACCTATGTTAATATGCTCTACCCAGAGATTCACTTACTAGCGAGAGCCAGCTAGGTCAGAAATGTAAGACACTTTGCCAGTAGGCTCCCAAATGCAGAGGAACCAGATGAAAATGTAATTGAGAAATATTTAACAAAACAAATAAAAATACAACAAAAGAGATAACATTACATTTTAAACCTAAGTCAATAAGCTGCCCTCTGGGATCCTATTACATATCGATTAATGGCCCCTTTTCCTATTTGAGTTTGATACCACTGAGACTGGTAATGCAATGAATGAATTTCTGGGCTTGGAATTAGAAAGACCTAAATTCAAATACAGCCTCAGACACTTACAAGATAGGTAGACTAGTCACTTAAATGCCTAAGTACCTCAGTTTTCTCATCTGTGAAATGAAGGGGTTAAATTCAATAGCTTATATGTTCTAAACTTATAATCCTGTAAATTTGGGTTCGACTTCATGGCAACTCAAAAATTCTGAGATTCTAGCCTTCTCTTCTCCCCAACCTCCCCTTCCCCAGCCTACAACCAAGTAGGGAGAGGGGAGTACAAATTAGAAAGGAAATAAGCAATAAGTACCTACTATGTGCCAGGAATTGTGCTAAGCACTGGGGATACAAATCTAAGCAAAAAGATGATCACTGCCCTCAAACAGCTTACAATCTATTTGGGGAAGACAGCACACAAATGGAATCTGAAAGGCATATATTAAATGCCTACTACATGCAAAACATTGTGCCATATTGTGGGGATACATAAAGAAAATAGCACTTGCCCACAAGGAGCTTACATTCATGGAGGGGAGGGGTAGAAATAAGTAGAAATAAGTAGAAAGTATATTCAAAGTAGTCCAGTGTTTCCATAACCTCCAGAATGGAAACAATTCAGTCAAACACACAGATCATCCCCCAAGTTCACACAAAAAAAAAATCCTCTCTTTAAAAAAAAAAAAAAAAGATGTATATGTACACACACACACACACACACACACACACCACACACACAGAGAGAGAATAATTTAAGGATAATAGCCTCAAAGGTCTGTGTGGTTCCCCCTTTTCATCTCGAGGGAGTCTATTTCGAGGAAGTTATGAAATGGACCAAAATCACTCTGAACCACCAATTTGGGAAATTATTAACATTTAAGGAGAAGTTTAGTTCTCTGCCCAATTAGCATTTAAGTCAACCTCTAACCCTGGCCTCTGGCAACATTCCATTACTGGAAGTAAAATGTAATGAAACAAGAGATTATCATATAGTATCTGTGGATGGACAAGTACAAGGAAGACAAGTTGGGGAAAAACCTGACCTCTTCTTTGTGCCTCCCTCAGCCCGGATCTTCTGCTCTAAGGTGCCTAGAGTGCCATTGGTCCTCCTCTGTATATCCCTTCTAGGACACAGCCCAGGCCTGCTTTTGATCCTCTGAGTTCAGTCTGTCAGTAAGCTTTTATTCAGTACCTCTTACGTGCCAGACATTTTGCTAACTGTAGGAGATACAAAAAAAAAGCAACAAATAAAAGTCTTTGCTCTCAAGGAGCTCATGGCCTAATGTAGGAGGCAATGTAAAAACAACTCCGTGCAAACAAAATATATAGTTTCCCAGACACCTTAGTGTAGTTGTTAAGCTTTGAGCTTAAAACTGCACTAAGACTTCCAGAACTCTCTGCATTCAGGATTGGTTGGGGGAAATCAATGGAAGGCAAGAATTAGTATGAATGGGGATTAGGGAAGGTTTCTTGTAGAAAGCATGATTTTAGCTGGGACCATGGAAAGAGAGACATGGAAGGCAGGACACAGAGATAAAGAGGGAAAATCCAGGCATAGGGGATAGCCAGTGAAAATGTCCAGAGTTGGGATATGAAGTGTGAGTGTGAGAAGTAAATAGCAAGGAGCCCAGTGTCACTAGATCAGAGACCAAGTATATTTGTATGCAACATGGAAACAGTGGACAAAGAGAGACTGAAGATAAATGAGAAAGTAGGGATGATAGAGGGAGCAAGCTGCTTGAAAAGATGGGATCATTTGAATTTGTAGAGAGCTTCATTAAGATAGGCATAAAAGAGGATTTAGTGACAGAAGGCATCTGAGTAATGAGTTGAGGATGAAGGGAGAAGATAGAGCTCTCAATGAATCAATTTTTTTTTCAAAGAAATTTTTCCTGTTTTTGTTTTGTTTTGTTTTGTTTTTTAGTGAAATATGAGACAAGGTTCTCAGCTAAGCAGATACAGGGAGGGAGAGCCATGTGAAGTTTGAAGAGGGATGAGGTTTGGAAAATATGATACGGTGAGTGAGATAGTTGATTAAGAATAGGTAAAAGGATTGCCTTGCCACAGAGTCCATTTGAGATTATGTAACAAATATGCAATGGGCCCAGTCAGAATAATTTCATGATTTTCTCCTGCTTCATTCAGCAGCACATTAGTATGAATGAAGACTTCATATCATGGGAGTAATCCAAAGCTGAAATCTGGCGAGTCAAAATCCAAAACAACATAAGGTAGCAAGAGATTAAATAGAAGAGGACAGTGTAGAGTCAATCTGGTATATCAATGGCATCAAGATGGAGACGGAAAGAGAGAATGGCCAATGCAGGGGTGATGGCCTAGAAAAGAACTGAAGATCTGAGAGATTAAAAGTCACAATGAGAATGAAGAATGGGATTTTGGGTTTCAAAGCAGAAAAAAATATAGAAAGGTGACAAACTATGATCAGAGAAAGGAATTTCAGAGTTCACGAATGCAATGTGGAACGTATGTGGGTGATGACTGAGTCGGGGTTGAACTCCATGCTTGCTCCAACATCTTTGCTTCCAAGCCCTCAAGTCTCTCTAGTCCAAAATGGTGCCTTCCTTCTATACAGATTCCTTGAGGCATGACCAAATCTCTCTGAAATGGCTATGATACAAGCCCTGTTTGAATTCAGTTCTGATTGGTTGAATCAAAAAGTGTTCTAATTGGGGCAGCAAGGTGGCGCAGTGGATAGAGTACCAGCCCTGGAGTCAGGAGAACCTGAGATCAAATCCTGTCTCAGACCAGACACTTGACACTTACTAGATGTGTGACTCTGGGCAAGTCATTTAACCCCATTTGCCTCGCCAAAAAAAAAAAAAAACCAACAACAAAAGTGTTCTAATCCAACAAAGGTAATAGCTTTTAGGTCAGCTGTATGGTGCAGTAGATAGAGCACTAGGCTGGGAACCAGGAAGGATCATCTTCCTGAGTTCAAATACTGTCTTCAGACACATACTAGCTGTGTGACCCTAGACAACTCACTTAACCTTATTTGCCTCAATTCCTCATCTGTGAAATGAACTGGAGAAGGATAAAACACTCCAGTATCTTTGTCAAGAAAACCCCAAACGTGAGAGTTGGGCATGACTTAAATGACATAGCAACAATGATTTTAAGTGGGTGGAATAATCATTGGACCTTCACCCTTATGATGATAATCATTGTGAGATAATGAAGGCCTATTCTCTACCCTCAAATATTTACTGAATGAATAAAATTCTATTTACTGAGTGGATAATATTCACTTGCAAGGGAAGAATAAGCAGATTCTAATCCAATTGCTTTGTCAAAACATTTCATTTAAGAAGAATATTTTCTTTGGTTTGGAATCTTATTTTAATATGCATTTCAAGTGCTTATTTTTCTTTCTTCTATGATATAAGAGCTTTATTGATATAGAGGCCATGTCTCTAAAAGGAAATTTCTTTGAAAGAAATATGTGTGTACATGTGTGTACATACATATATGTATATATGTATGTATATACATATATAAAATATATATACTCACTAAAAATAATTACATTACAAGTAAACAAGCATTTATTCATCACTTACAATTCCTCACTGTGCAAAGCACAGTGCTAAGTCTTTGTAAGACAAATAAAGGCAAAAAGAAAGACAGTCCTTACACTCAAGGAAATGACATTCTAATTCAAGGAAGACAATACAAAAAGAAAGCTGAAAAGTGGGGGCAAGGTATTCATATGGCGGCACGGTGGAAAAGTTCATAGAGTCAAGAGTGGAACTGGGAGAGAAGACAAGGAATAATCATGGTTGCCCTGGGCACTTCTTCAAAATGGAGGATCCAGGAACAACTCACCAGGCAGAGGAAGGGCTAATGGGAGCAGAAGCTCCTAGAGTATGCAGAAGTCTGAAGAGTTAGGAGCAGAGACAAGAAAGCAATGCCACATTTAAAACAATAAATAGATTAAATAAATACTGACCTATTTATTAGAAATCTGTTATAGTTTTTTCTAATTGAATGAATTCTGCCCCCTAAGAATTTAATATTGCAAGCTTAAAAAAAAAAACTAAAAAAGTCAGAAAATTTAGTAGGTCAAAAAGGGAAAAATCTATAAGTGGAAAGCAGAGTTCAATATGTTAGACAAAGTAAAAATTATTTAGGGAAGCAATAGCACCAGAATATACCTAAGTCTATTTAAGGGCTCTAATACTTGGACCTGAGCTGTTTTGAGCTCACTAATCTGTTCTGTAATCCCAGACTCACTCTTAGCCATTCAAGAAATCTGATTTTCTGGCAGGTTTTTTGTTGCTATTCTCACACTCCCTTCCAAACCTAAAATAAGGCCTCAAATCAAATTTTAGAGCAGTAGAATCAACAAAAGGTCAAGGTGAGACATTTTTCCAGCCAAAGAAAATTTAGCAGGTTGGCAGTAGAGGTCTGTGACACTTGAGTGGAAGCTAGTCCTGAGTGCATGCCCAACAGCCCCAGCAGCAGCCTTGGGAGCTCTCAGCCCAGAGATGATGAGAGGGTCAGACAACTGGCTAGAAAGAGATTACAAGGGACCCTGTGCTGGCACTGAGTGGAGCTGGAACTGATTGGCAGCTGTATTGCCCATACTCAGTTCTGGGTCACAGCTCCAGAATGGAAAAGAATAGTTGTGGTGAGTCATAAGGGAGCAGGGGCCTTGGTTGCAGTTCCAAGGGATAATGGAGCTAGTGCTTGTGACTACAGAGAAACAAACAACCCTTCCTGGATTAAGACCAGAGGACAAAGCAGGAGAGCAATGACAAGATCTCTCGCCAGATCACAACTTCTTGAAAGCACTGAAAACTTTCACTCCCTCAGAACTAACTCTGAAAACAGCAGAAAAAGAAAAAAAAAGATTGAAGCTTGGTATGAGCAGAACAAAACTTTAACATAAAGTTCAAAGTCAAGAAATAGGCTAGAAAAATGAGCAAATAGCAAAAAGAGAACTTAACCATAAAAAATGACTACAGTAGCAGGGAAAAGCAAAACACAAAATCAAAAGAAGGCAACAATGTGAAAACAGTTACAACCAAAGTTTTGAAGAAAAATGTTAATTGGACAAGAATTCCTGAAAGAGCTAAAGAAAGAAATAAGAATAGCAAAGGGAAAAGTGGGAAAAGAAATGAGAGTGATGCAAAAATATTATGGAAAGAAAATTAACAGCTTGGTAAAAGAGACAGAAAAAATACTGAAGAAAATAACAAACTAAAAAACAGAAGTGACTTAAGAATAAAAGAGGCACACAAATCTACTGGAAAAAAAAAAACTCCATTAAGAGCAGAAATGGAAAAAGAGTTGCTAAAACTCACTGAAAAAATTTCTTAAAAATTAGAATTGGGCAAGTGGAAGCTAATGACTCCATGAAACATCAAGAATTGATAAAAAAATAAAAAGTCAAAAGAATGAAAAAAAATAAAAGAAAGTATGAAATGTTTCATTGGAAAAACAACTAAATGAAAATAGATCAAGAAGGGATCATTTAAAATTTTATGGACTACCTGAAAACTAAGATTAAAAAAAAAAAGAAGATGGCAGAGAGAAGCCAGGGAGTTACCAGAGCCCTACTCAGTTTCCCTTAGAAACAACATTAAATTAATCCTCTAAAAGAATTCTGAAGCAAAAGAATCCATAAAAAGACAGAGTAAAACAATTTTTCAGCCCAAGAAAACTTAAAAGGACTTCAGGAAAGGATTATCTCACTTGGGTAAAAAGGGAGCACAGAAAAGTATAGGTGGTGTCCAGACAAGCCAGTGGGATGTTCTCAGTCACAACACAGATCAGTAACTAATGCCCAATGTCTGGCCTTAGCAGACCAGTTGCACCAGCAGGCCAGCTGTGAGGCCTCTAGCCCCAGGGCATTGAGCAAACTGCCAGCCCCAAAACCCAGGGCACAATAGACACAACTTGGCCAGGCTCCCCTAGCACAGTGGGCAAGCCACCAGCCCCAGAGACCTGGGTGTGGATAGCCAGAGACCACCAGTGCAAGAAACTTGGGACAGTGCCTCCTGTACCCCAGGAGCAGAACTCAACTTTTAAAAATGAGCAAAAAAAAAAAAAAAGAATCCTGACCATAGAAAGCTACTATGGCAACAGGGAAGATGAAAACACAAACTCAGAAGAAGACAGCTATGATAAAATACCTACATGTGAAGCCTCAAAGGGGAATATGAATTGATCTCAAGCCCAAAAAGCCTCCTTGAAAGAGCTCAAAAGGGACTTTAAAAATCAAAGAAGAGTGGTAGAAGAAAAATTGGGAAAAGAAATGAGAATTATATAAGAGAATTATGAAAAAAAAAAGAATCAACAGCTTGGAAAAGGAAGCACAAAAATTGATTGGAGAAAACAACTCCTTTAAAAGTAGAATTGGCCAAATGGAAAAGGAAGTAGAAAAGCTAACTGAAGAAAATAATTCCTTAAAAATTAGAATTGGGCAAGTGGAAGCTAATGATTCTATCAGATATCAAGAATCTGTCAAACAAAATCAAAAGAATGAAAAAATAGAAGAAAATTTAAAATATCTCATTGAAAAAACAACTGACCTAGAAATTAGATCCAGGAGAGATAATTTCAGAAGCCATGATCAAAAAAAGAGTGTGGATAGCAACTTTCAAGAAATTATCAAGGAAAACTGCCCTGATATCCTAGAACCAGAGGGTAAATGAGTAATTAAAAGAATCCACAGATTATCTCCTGAAAGAGATCCCAAAATGAAAACTCCAAAAAATAGTGTAGCCAAATTCCAGAACTATCATATCAAGGAGAAATACTACAAGAAGCCAGAAAGAAATAATTCAAATATCAAGGAGCCACAGTCAGAATTGCACAGGACTAAGCAACTTCTACATTAAAGGATCAGAGGGCTTGGAATATGATATTCTGTAAGGCAAAGGAGCTTGGATTACAACCAATAATCAACTACCCAGAAAAATTGAGCATAATCTTTCAGGGGAGGAGATAGACATTCAATGAAATAAAGAACTTCCAAACTTTCCTGATGAAAAGACCAGAACTAAACAGAAAATTTGATTTTCAAATACAAGACTCAAGAATAGCATAAAAAGGTAAACATGAAAGAAAAAAATGGTATTCAATAAGAGTAAATTGTTTATATCCCTACATTGGAAGATGATACTTGTAACCCCTGAGAATTGTATCTGTATTAGAGCAATTAGAAGGAATGTACTTACAGGATGTGGGTATAAGTTGGCTTTGATGTGATGATAAAAAATAATTAAGAGGTGAAAAAAGTATGATACTGGGAGAAGAGGAATGGGGAAGTCAGAATGAGATAAATTATAACACATGAAGAGGTATGAAAGACTGATTACAGTAGATTTCTTTGGGATGAACTCTTCCATAAAATGAAAGTAGATAACAGAATAGATTAAAAACCAGAATTCTACAATATGTTGTTTACAATAAATACATTTAAAGCAGAGACATACACAGATTAAAGGCAAAAGGTTGGAGTAGAATATATTATGCTTGCACTGAACTTAAAAAAAAAAAGCAGGAGTAGCAATCCTGATCCCAGACAAAGCAAAAGCAAAAATAGATCTAATTAAAAGAGACAAGGAAGGAAACTACATCTTGCTAAAAGGTACCATATACAATGAAGTAATATCAATACTAAACTAAACATATATGCACCAAGTAGTATAGCATCCAAATTCTTAAAGGAGAAGTTAAGTGAGTTACAGGAAGAAATTGACAGCAAAACTATATTAATGGGGGACCTCAACCCTCCCCTCTCAGAACTAGATAAATTTAACCACAAAATAAACAAATAAGAAGTTAAGGTGGTGAATAGAATTTTAGAAAAGTTAGATATGATAAATCTCTGGGGAAAATTGAATGAGGATTGAATTCCTTTTTCTCAGTAGCATATAGCACCTACACAAAAATTGACTATGTATTAAGGCATAAAAACCTCACAATCTGAGGCAGAAAGGCAGAAATATTAAGGGCATCACTTTTTTATCATGATGCAATAAAAACTACATGTAATAAAGGGCCATGGAAAGATAGGTTTAAAATGATTTGGAAACTAAATAAGCTAATCCTAAAGAATGAAAGGGTCAAACAATAAATCATAGAAATAATGATTTCATCAAAGAGAATGATGATAAGGAAACAACATACCCAAATTTATGGGATGAAGCCAAAGCAATACTTAGGGGAAATTTTATTTCTCTAAATGCTTAAATGAATAAAATAGAGAAAGAGAAGATAAATGAATTTGGCATGCAATTTAAACAGCTAGAAAAATGACAAATTAAAATCCTCAATTAAATACCAAATTTGAAATTCTGAAAATCAAAGGAGAGATTAATAAAATTGAAAGCAAGAAAACTATTGAACTAATAAGTAAAACTAAGAGCTAGTTTTATTTAAAAAAAAAAATAAAATAGATATATTTGGTTAATTTGATTTAAAAAAAAGAAAGAACCAAATTACCAGTATCAAAAATGAAAAAGGTGAATTCACCACCAATGGAGAGGAAATTAAAGCACGAATTAGGAGTTTTTGTACAACTATATGCCAATAAATCTGACAATCTAAGTAAAATGGATGAATATTTATGAAAATATAAGTTGCTTAGATTAACAGAAGGGGAAATAAAATATTTAAATAATCCCATTTTAGAAAAAGAAATTGAACAAGCCATCAATGAACTCCCTAAGAAAAAATCTCCAGGGCCAGATAGATTTACAAGTAAATTCTACCAAACATTTAAAGAACAATTAATTCCCATACTATGTAAACTATTTGGACAAACAGCCAAAGAAGGACTTCTACCAAATTCCTTTTATGAGACAAATATGGTTCTGACACCTAAACCAGGAAAGGCCAAAACAGAGAAATAAAATTATAGACCAATTCCCCAGTGGAGAAATATCAATTGCTAGTATGGGTAGGCTGAGCTAATATAATAAAAATTACAATTTTACTAAATATGCTTATTCAGTGACATGCCAATCAAACTACCAAAAATTATTTTATTGAACTAGAAAAAAATAACAAAATTTGTCTGGAAGAACTAAAGGTCAAGAATGCCAAAGGAATATAATGAAAATTCCCAGGAATATCATGGCCAAACTCCAGAACTCCCAAGTCAAGGAGAAAATATTACAAGCAGCCAGAAGGAAACAATTCATATATCATGGAGCTGCAATCAGGATCATGCAAGATTTAGCAACTCACATTAAAGGAGTAGAGGGAATGGAATATGATATTCTGGATGGCAAAGGAGCTAGGATTACAACCAAGAATAACCCAAGCCAGCAAAACTAATTATATAATCCTTCAGGGGAAAAAATAGACATTTGCTGAAATAGAGCACTTTCAAGCATTGCTGATGAAAAGACCAGAGCTAAATAGAAAATTGAACATTCAAACACATGATTCAGGAGAAGCATAAAAAGGAAAACATGAAAGAGTAATCATAAGAAATTCAATAAAGGTAAACTGTTTACATTCTTATATGAGAAGATGATACATGTAACACCTAAGAAATTTATCATTACTAGGGCAATTAGAAGAAGCTTACACAGACAGAGGGATGTTGGGATGATCTCCTAAAAAAAAAATTAAGGGGTGAGAAAGTGGGATACACTGGGAGAAAGAGGTATAAAGAGGCAGTATGGGGAAATTTTTCTCACATAAAAGAGACACTCAAGAAACAGCTTTTGCAGTGGAGAAAGAGAAAAGAATACATATACAGATAGATAGGTAGATAGATAGATAAAGATAGAAATATAATATATACCCTCATTTGTATATAGAAATCTATCTTTCCTAATAAGGAAATAGGAGGGGAAGGGGATAAGAGAAAGGAGGGCTATGATAAAACTGAGAGTGGATTGAGGGAGACAGTGGTCAGAAGCAAAACAGACATTTGAGGAAGGACAAGATAAAAAGAGAGAGAAAGGGGAGGATAAAGAGAAGAAAATGGGGTGGAGGGAAATACACAGTAATCATAACTGAATGTAAATGGGATGAGCTCACCCATAAAACAGAAATAGATAGCAGAATAGATTAAAAATTAGAAACTAACAATGTGTTGTTTACAAAAGAAACACTTGAAACAGAAAGACACACCAGAGTTTTTTGTTTTTTTTTTAAAAAGGCTAGAGCAGAATCTAATATGCTTCTATTAAAGAAGAAAAAAAAAGGCAGAGGTAGCAATCATGATCTCAGACAAAGCAAAAACAAAAATAGACCTAATTAAAAGAGATAATCAGGGAAACTCCACCTTGCTAAAAAGTACCATCGACAATGAAGTAACATCAAAAAATTTTACAGCAAGTTTCTCAGATAAAGGTCTCATTTCTCAAATATGTAGGAAACTGAGGCAAATTTATAAAAATAGGAGCCAATCCCTAACTGATAAGTGGTCAAGGATATAAATAGGCAGTTTTCAGAAGACGAAATCAAAGCCATCTATAATTACATGAAGAAATGTACTAAATCTCTACTGATTGGAGAAATGCAAATTAAAACAACTCTGAGGTCTCAGCTCATACCTATCAGTAATGATAAATGCTGGAGGGGCTGGGAAAAAAACAGGTACACTAATACACTATTGGTATAGTTGTGAATTAGGACAACCCATTCTGGAGAACAATTTGGAACTATGCCCAAAGGGCAATAAAACTGTACATACCCTTTGACTGAGCAATACCACTACTAGATCTGTATCCCAAGTATATTTTAAAAAGGGTATGGGTGAAGACCTATATGTACAAAAGTATTTATAGCAGCTCTTTTTGAGATGGCAAAGATTTGAAAATTGAGAGGATGCCTATCAAATGGGGAATGGCTGAACACAGTGTGGCATATGATTGTGATGAAGTACTTTGTGCTATAAGAAATGACCAAGGGAATGGTTTCAGAAAAACATGACAAGATTTATATGAACTAATGAAAAGTGAAGTGCAAAGAACCGGGAGATCACTGTGCACATTAAGAACAATGTTGTAATAATGATTAACTGTGAAAGACTTGGCTATTCTGATCAGCACAATGATTCAAGAAAATTCCAAAGTACTCATGATGAAAAAATGCTACCCACCTCCACAGAGAGAAATGATGAACTCTGAGTACAGATTAAAGTACAATTTCTCACTTTCTTTATTTTTCTTGTTTTTTTTCAATCAGAAATGTTTTCCATTATTTCACATGTATAATTGATATCATATTGCTTGCCTTCTCAGTGCATGTGGGAGGTATGGGAAAGGATGAGAGAATCTGGGACTCAAAATTTAAAAAAGAAAAGAATGCTAAAAATAAATAATATTTTTTTAAAACAAAAGTCTGGAGAGTCAAAAATAGAGTTGAGAAAGATATGAGCATGGATGGCCTGAATACTTCCTTAAATGAAGTTTAGCTTTTTAATTCTTCTTTATAGTATAATAAAATTTGTCAGGTAGACAGAGCTCTACAATGCAAATTGGGAGACCTTATAGCTAATACTTGACTGCCACTTATTCTCTAAATATTCCTAAGCAAATCATTTCAACATCATATTCATTTTGATGCTTTAATTCAATTCAACAAACACTTATGCAATATTGACCACCTTAGCCCCTGTTGGCTTATGGTCATGCATATTACACATTTTACCCCTCCCCCAGGGTTCTCTGGTACCCTTCCAGGGATGGAGGAGTGTTTAGACTCTACAAATGGCTCCAGCCCCCACCAATTTTGTTCCCTCAGTTATAGGGATTGATCTCCTTTGCCCCAGTTCCATTTAGCCACTAACAGATCAGGTTTTACACAGAAATATTTATTTCTATATGCATAATTATAAATATACAAACTTACTTCCCTAACATACACAAGGCATAATCTCCTTCTGCCTTGAAGGGATTAAGGAAGGGAAAGGGATTAGGTTCATAGTTTAGCTCAATTCCTATAGAGCACATAGTCCCAGTTCCAAGACCAGAAGCCCTCCTCAGTCTCAAGTCCCAGACATTCTGGAATCCCTGCCAGTCTGACTGTCTACACTATCCCATCTGCAATGTTGGTCAAGCACCATGTTCAGCCTCCCAGATCCTATCTGGCAGAGATTGCAGCTTGTCCCTGGAAACTGAGAACAAACAATATAGAACAGCAGAAAAAAAAATCAACCCAAGACCATTCCTTAAAGCTGAGGCAAAAGAGAGGATACATGGCAGAAGGAAGTCCTTCCCTTCTCACTGATTTAGTTCCTGATGCCCATACTGTGGGTAAGCTGGGATCTTCACCCTCTGGCTACAGCCAGAAAGAGTAAGGGTCACAGGGTCAGCTAGGTTGCACAGTGGATAGAACACCAGCCCTGCATTCAGGAGCACCTGAGTTCAAATCTGACCTCAGACACATAACACTTAATAGCTGTGTGATCTTGGGCAAGTCACTTAACCCCATTGCCTAACCAAAAAAAAAAAAAAAGAGTAAGGGTCCCAGAAAGATCACAAGCCAAAAAGAGGCAGAAAAGAGAAAGACTATACATGAGTCTTCCCAGTTTTAAAGACACGACCTGTTCCAGTTAGGCAACCAATTAAAATGGGCTACATCCATCCACATGGTAAGGGATGCAGAGGCTTCCATATTAGGTAATTTGGACATGCCCAAACAAACCCCAGTAACATGTATTACCTACATACTACATACATAGTATTTGTCAATCTCTTGTCTTTTGCTCTTTGAATTTTGTATTTGATAAAGAAAAAAAATCTTTTATTTTTAAATTATGGGAAAATTGATTAAAGCTATTGTTATGGGTCATATAAATTTCTGAACCAGAAAATAGTTGTAGTGAATGTATCTAATGTGCAGAGGCATAAGATAAAAAAGAACATGTTTAATATAAATGTTAAGCACTGGTGAAACTGTGTTTTAGAAATCTCTATAAAACTAGACAGGCAATAACCTAGAAACTCAGAGATTATGATCCTTATTTAACCTTTGGCAATGACTTGTTGGGCCTTAGACAAGACACGTAAATAGTTTTCCAATTTGGGAAATGGAAGTAATCTCACAAGCCTGCCTACACAAATACCATGAAGAATAATGCATAAAAATAACCATAAAGGACTGGTTTCCGGACATTAAATGATAACTGCTGACATCTGATTCTATTAATGTTAAACGAATGAGTTTTCTCAAATGGTAATCACTACCATTTGCAAGGTGGAGGGGTGAGGGAGATGGTGAATAGGGAAGATGGGAAGTGTATAATCTGCTTTTGATGAACAGGTTGAAGGGCATTTTTTTTAAGTGTTAGGGCAAAACAAGATTTTTCCTTTTGCAATTTGAACAAGTGGTTTTTATGTGTTTTATTTATGTCACAAATTTATCTCTATTCTTTGCATTGACACTAATTCATTATGGGACCCTATAGGATAAAGAAGGAAGATGGCTGTCAGAATATGCTAATACATCTATTTTCTGTGGCGTATCAGAGCTGCACTCCAGAAAATAGGTTTGATTGCTAGAGGTTTGATGGTACATTTCACTGAGCAAGCTAATTTTGGTACATGCCATCTAAGAAGCTTTATTTAGTGCAAGAACATGCCAACTGGAGTGAATCTGAATGGTGGGTTAAGCAGTTAATCCTTTGGTTTGTTTTACAGCATAGCAATTTCTCTTGTTCTTTTCCCATGAGTTATACATCTCCATTCACTTAAAGTTCATCAAAGAAGAGAGAGAACATGGTAAGAAAGAAACAAGAACAACAACACTGGGATTGGAGTCAGAGGATATATGTTCAGACTCTGGCTCTGCCATTTAACTGTGTGACCTTAAGCAAGTTGGTTGACTTCTCTGGCCTGAGTTTCCTCATCCAGAAAATTAGGAAGTTGTATTAGACAACCTTTCATGTACCTTCCAGCTCTAAGTCAATGAAATACTTCCATTTTGACCTGTGATTTCACTGGTTTCTTCCAATAGTTATTAAAAGTTGCCAGAGGCTTAGAGATGTTGGGACTCACTCATGGTCACATAACCAGTAAGTGTAAGAGGAAGAGCATTCTAGTCACTATGTCATGTTGCTTTCCATTTTGCCAACCAATAAGAATAATGAATTCTTATTTTTGCCTACATATTCTTCCCCATTATCATTATTAAAAGATAAAGGGAAAAAAATCACAGTCTAATAGTGAATTGGAATTTTCTTTTCTCTTTTCCCAGTAGGATGCTATTTTTTAGACATAGGCAAATCCTACAGCCCTTATACTTGAATAATTACTGAAAACATGTAGGACATTACAGAAATAAACACTTCATTACCTACACAATATAATCAAAATGTGTAAAATTTGTAGTCTGGTTTTGAATGTCTTCCACAATCCAACCTCAAAGTACTTTTCCATTCTTTTCTCCTACTACTCTCCTATATGAGCTCTCTGACTCCTTTTACCACTATGTCTCTAACAGTGAGGAATACTATCAGAGTGGCTAACATGTAAAACAGATGCAAAGCCCCACCAACTTCTTTGGCATTCCTCTCTATTGTAGTCCAAGGGCAATACAACTTTTCTGGTAGTCTGGATTCTCCTTGTCTCCTTGCGATTCTCCAGTTGCCAGCCTTGGAACCATTGAACAGCAAATGCATGTCAGGCATGTTGTGTGTGAAAATCTTGATCACATCTTTAGCTTCACTTTCATTTCATAATTCAGTTATCTCTAGAATTTCACCCATCCTCTTCTAAAATGGGACTTTGATTCCTGCTGGAGGGGAGCAGGACATTGGAGCTATAAGACTAGCTGCTCTGCTCTCCTAAGAGAGAAGATACCGGAATAGAATTATATCTAGCCCCCTAAATATTATTAGCTTAACAGAATTTTTTTTTTAGTTCAAGCTGCTTTTTCTGGTCACTCTCCCTTGATAAGAAACAGTACTTCAAGCTATATGTAAAGGCTTGACTCCCTGTCCCACCAAATATCAGTTAAGCAAAGATTATTACACATAGTAAATAAACTTATTTATACAAGCTAAGAGAAATTTTACAGGGGAAAATATATCAGACCATACACATCATGCATCTTTCATTGGGAACAAGATAGCTCAGTTAACAAAAAAAGAATATTCAGTTTCCCCCAAGAAAGGAAAATCTCCAATTTGTAGTTTGATAAGCAGGAAATAGAGATATACAAATAGTTCCAGCTCCTCCACATGCTGTCTTCTTCCCAGAGTCTCTCTGTCTCTCCCTCCAGGGCTTCCTGCTGAAGAGAACCTGGAACCCCATGTGTCCTCTCTAGGAGCTGAAAATCAGATAAACAAGCTCTCCTCTTTCAGGCTTTTGCTAATTTTTTGCTTCATGCCGGCAGGTAGCATTGAATAACCATTCTTTCCACCAATGAGGAGAATCATATGTTAATTCCTCGGGTTTAGTGTCAGGTTGCAGTAAAAACTACACTGGTGAAACTTTTTTAAATCAAGAAATAATATACAACAACCTCTGTAAGTTCCCCCAAAAGTAATAGCTACTTGAAAGAACACAAGTTCTATTTTTAAACTTTTTTAAAACTCAAGCAAAAATGATGCGATTTCCATGTCTTTTCGGTGGCATGAAGTGGGTCTCAGATATTTGATGGATCAGGTGTGTTATTTAATTTGTCACTTAAGTGCACCATATGAAAAATATGATAAAATAGAGTAATTCTGGGAGATGAGTTTCCAACAGAACAGTTTAATATTTCAGATGTAACTTTATGAAGTTGTTCAGTACAGAACATAATTAATTTAACATTGACCTTATTTACTAGCTGATGTATTTGATTCAAAAATATTGTATTTGGTTCCGCATCTAATATGTTTGGTTCAACAGGTAGCAACTCTGATTCAATACATTAAGTACATGATTTGATAGTGAATGTATTACTCATAGGCACACAGGATCTCATAGATGGAAATTGTAGGGGGAAAGTACATTTATTGACAGAGCAACATTCCAACTCTAATTGGCTTCACAGTAGAAACCAAAATGTAACTGGGTTCACCAAGACTTTTTCTTTTTAGCTAGGTAAAGAACAAGAGACTATCTTTTAAGAAAAGATGAGCAAAGAAAAAAAAAGGTCTCCAAAGTTATCTATACATTAGAAATATTAATAAACACTTTTTGAAAATGGAAATGTTTCTAGATATATTTCATCTGTTCACTTCAATTAAAGTAAAAATATATTAATACTTTTTTTAGTTCTGAAAATCCCATAATAATCACAACAGGTTGAAAATCTCATGAAGCATTTTTTTATACTACACTCACCCTCTCCCTCCCATGTACTGATATGAAAACTGATAGCAGAGGCTTTCCTGTCCAAAGATACTCAGTGATCATAGGCAAATGTGGAGCATGAGCTGAGTGTGGTAGCCAAGTGCTCTCCACATTAACAGTATTTCCTCTATTATAAATATCCCTATTAACTACAAAGGACTTGTGAAGGAAAGACACTATCTGCATCCACAAAAAGAACTGATAAATAAAAGATGTATAGAGTGATTTTAAATATGTATATATACACATATATATATATATGCATATTTGTGTCTAATGGTAGCTATCTCTAGAAAGGGGGGAGAGGGACAGGGGAAAAAATAAAGAAAAAATGAAAGTTGTATGACAACTTTATTATATATTTAAAAGCAATAATAAGCTGTACATAGTAGATTTGCAAGTTCATGTGCAATTATCTTTTATTTCATTCTACCATGTTATGGAAATGCTTATTTTATTTCACAAATTAAAAATAAGATAAATAACATTTTTAAAAAAAAAACAGTATTTCCTCCTAGCTGAGGCAGGTAAGTGGTACAGTAGCTGGAGCACTGGACCTAGAGTCAGAAAAAAGCTGAGCTCAAAACCAATCTCAGATACTTACTAGCTCTGTGACCCTGGGCAAGTCACTTAACCTCTATTTGCCTCAGTTTGCAGAGTTGTTGTGAGAATCAAATGAAATAATATTTGTAAAGTGCTTAGCATTGGGCCTGTTACATGGTAGGTGCCACATAAATGCTTATTTCCTTCCCACACCCCAACCTTGATCTCTCTCTGACTCTCTCTCTCTCTCTCTCTCTCTCTCTCCCTCTCTCCCTCTCTCCCTCCCCACCCCCGCCTTCCTACATACAACCAATCACAAATTCCTGTCACAATATCTTTCACAACATATGCATCTCTCCTATCCCCTAAGGTCAGGACCTCAGTACCTCTCATAGGATGTTATAGAAAAAGCACTGGATATGGAGTTAGTAGACAGTTTCAAAACCCAGCTCTGTTACTTAGAACAATTACTATGTGACCCTGAGCAAGTCAACCCCAAGCCTCAGTTTCCTCATCTGAAAAACAGGTAAATATATATAAGATAATTTGAGGACAGAGAGATCACTAAAAACAAGTGATTCTGAAAGTCTTCTGCTAGAAATGTCACCTCCATGTTTTTTTGTTAGACTGTCCCCCATAACTGGAATCAACTCCTCTTTCACTCAGTTGAAATTCTACCTTTCTTTTCTGCCTCAGTTCATATGCCACTGGTTCTATATAGCCTGCCCTAAATTCTCAAAACTCCAAAGGATTTCTCCTTTCTTAAATTTCTTATAGCACATTGTCTAGACTGTTATTACATATCACATTCCACCAGGGGGGTGTGTCTTATTTATCTGTGTACTTACCTTATTTCCTCATTTCTTTTGCCTATAAACTCCTTGAGGGCAAGGATCCATCTAATCTTGAATTCTAAGGATATGAAATTCTAAGGATATAAAAGCTTATTGACCGACTGAATATAGTAAATGTTTATTTAATTAACTCGAATCCCTCTTCCATAACATCATGGTAATTCAGCCACTTCTTTCCTTCATTCTCTACTGCAAATTCTTTGTCTCTCCTCTGGTTATTCTATTCCCTGTTTTCTTGCTGGCATTACAGCCTCTAGCTTCTTTGCACTCCTTAATATTCAACATTTGGAGGGATGGGCAAGGAGAAGGAATTGTGGAATCCAGGTCTCTCTTTCACTAGTGTAAGGATCTCCTAGCATGGAAATTCTTTTTACTAATTAAGTTCAGCAACTGTTCTGCAGCTTAGTTGTCTAGGTCCCTAAGTATGACGTGTCTTGCCCAGAGTCACGGCCAGTAAGAGTCGGAGGTGGGATTTCAATGTGGGTCTTCCTGATAGAGAGTTCGGCTCCATCCAGTAGGCCAAATTGCATCATTCATATTCATTAAATTGCATTATATTGGTAAATAGTTATCTGACACCTCTACCACAGCCAGTAGCTCCCTATCTATATATGCTCCCAAAGCTCTTTATCACAGTCCTCCTTTGTGTGTCTGTTGTCTTATAGTACTATAACCTCCATTCCAGTCAAACCAATCTCTTGCCTCCAAAACATTATTCAAATTACGATGTAGAAAAATTTTCTTTCTTCTGTCTATCATACAATATCCCTTCCCTCCTTTTAAGTTGTAGCCTTAAGTCTTCCTAGAAACAAAGAACTTTAGAGCTAGGAGTGATCTCATTTATCATGTAGTCCAATTTCTTTATTTGACAGATGAGGAAATTAAAGCCTGGGCTTCTATTGCTAATTAGTACCAGAGTTGAAAATAGAATCCATGTAACCTCTCTATTTCCGAAGATCTTTCCTTCCAATAGGTTTGCCCTAACTCTGCCTGCCAATTCTGCTATTTCAGTGACCATTTTTTTTTAAAGGATTGGTTCCCTTCGTAATGTCTAAGTCTCTGTCACTGGGAATGTTGAAATAGAGCATATTTGAACTGTTTAGATTGAAAGACAGGTCTCTAAGATTCTAGGTGAAGCAGCTAAGTGGTTGAATGGATAGAGCACTGGGCCTGGAGTCAGCAACACCTGAGTTCAAATCCAATCTCAGACACTTGTTAGCCATGTGACACTAGCCAAGTCACTTAACTTCTATTTGACTCAGTTTGCAGGGTTGAGTCATCAAATGAGATGTCTCCCCCTACAGATACTTTGCAATGCTTTGCTACATGTTTATCTTCTCTCCTATTAAACTACAAGCTAAGGCAGAGATGTGTGTAGGCATTTAGTAAAATAATCCTCTTTTTTTTTCTTTCATAAACACACACACACTCACACATATATACATATATATTACATATAATGTATGTTTTTTCTGAATACAGAATTGTATGAAGGGGGCACATATAGAACAGGATGAGCATGAAATAATTTTCATTGCATACAATATTATATTTATAGCATTTCATATGCAATATTCTATTTGTAATGCCCTCAAGACCAATTAGGAAGCTGTTACAATAAAACAGTAAGAGATGATGAGGGCCAAAATTATGGTGGTGGCTGTGTGAGAGGAGAGGTTCTACGTAAGAGGTGTTATGGAGGTTGAGTTGATGAGACTTGGAAGCTTGGTGTTGGCAGTGAGCAAGAGTGAAGGGATAAGAAGGACTCCAAGCTCTACACACACACACACACACACACACACACACACACACACACACACCATGACTGAAAAGATGTTGAGGCTTCAGTAGAATTCAGTCACTTTGAAAAAAAAAAAAAGGACAAATTGGGGGGGGAAGGGAATTGGTGACAATGATGAATTCCTTTTTTGGTTAGGTTGAATTTGAGACCAAGTAATCAAGCAATACTTGAGATTACGCGTTTATTAGACACTATCATAGGAGATGAGGATACAAAGGAAAAAACTGCACTCCCTCAAGGAGCTTACATTCTGTCTGGGAAAACAATATGCTCAGAAGGAGACAGGCAGCTGACAATTGTTAATGTGTGATTGGAATTCAGGACAGAGATTAAGGCTGGATGCACAGATTGGTAATCATGTACAGATATACTTGAGCCCATGTAAACCAATGAGTTCTCCAAGACAGAATACACAGAGAGAAGAAAGGGGAACACTGATGCTAAAAAAGAGAGATCGATGATGATCCAATAAAGAAGATTGAAAAAGAGTAGCCAGAAAAGAAAGTGGGGATCAAGTAAAAGCAAAGTCATGGAAACTAAAAATAGAGAAAGTATTCAAAGGAAGATGTAGTCAACAATATCAAAAGCTAAAGAAGGGTCAAATAGGATGTAGACTAAAAGATAAATGATAGTATTTAAAAGCTGGGATCATTAGTAACTTTGGAGAGAAAATTTTCATTTGTATAAAAGGATCAAAAGTCAAGTTACAAAGGATTGAACATGAGTGGGTAGCAGAGAATTGGAGGTAACAGGTACAGACAGTTTCTTCTAGGAGTTTTGCCAGTGCAAGGATGGGTTTGATTGATATTAACTCAATCAAGTCACCCTACCCCATTAAAGTAAGGGATAAGATGGGTTTATCATGAAGATGACGAGATATGTTGGTGGTGAGATATATGATGTAAACATATCTACGGGTGGCTGATAAAGTAAAGCTATAGGGCATGAGCGTTAAGAAGATTGATAAGCAGGGTATTTTGAGGGGACATATAATAAGGACAGAGGATAGGTTAGAAGAAAAACATGTGGAGTAATGTATTAAAGTACTTAGGAATGATGACTTGGAACTCAGTAATAGCAATAAAACTAGATGAAATCTCTATTTACCTATTTGCATATATGCTGTTTCTCTCCAAAATGATGTAAGTTCCTTGAAGGCAGGGGCTTTCATTTCTATATTTGAATACTTATTTCCTAGTACAGTGCTTTACAAACAATAAACACTCCCTACATGCTTGTTGAAGTAATAATGATAAGTAAGCCACCATAGAAAGGTTGTTAACTGATATTGGCAGAAGGAAAGTAGTGAAGTATCAGTGGGAAGCAAAGAGTATGTGAATTCTTCTTACTATTCCTCTGAGTCATGGTTTATGAAAGAAAGAAGAGTCAACATGGGGAAAGGTAGCCAGTGATGAAGTATCTTCTGAAGAGATCTATGAGTCCAAGAAGTTTAACATGAGAACCTGAAGACACAGAGTAGATTGAAGATGAAGGCAAATTTATAAAATTCATCAAGATTGAGCAGCAGTAGTTGCAAAAACAAAAGTATTACAGCCAAAATTAGAAGGGAAATTTACGTGGGGGAAAATTCTTGCATCAAGTTTTTCTGATTAAGATCTCATTTCCAAAAGGAAAGTGATTGAAATTTATAAAATTTATGTAGGGAAGTGATTGAAATTTATAAAACTAAGACCTATTCCCAACCTATCAACAACCATATGAAAAAATACTTCAAATCATTAACAATTAGAAAATTGTTATTAAATTAAAGCAATGCTGAGGTTTTACCTCATATCTATCAGATTGGAAAACATGGCCAAAAAGGAAAATGGCATGATGTTGGGGTTGTGTAAGGACAGGCATATTAGTGCACTTTTGAATTGGATTAGCCATTCTGGAAAGCAATTTAGAACAACACCAATGAAGTTAATGAGGTGTATATCCTTTGGTGTGGTTATACACTATTAGGTCTGTACTACAAAGAAATCAAAGAGGAAAAGGATCAATACATATAAAAATATTTATAGCAACTCTTTTTAGTGTGGCAAAGAACTAGAAACTAAGGGAGTCTCCCTCAGTTGGAGGATGGCTAAACAAATCATGGCATGTGAATATAGTAGAGTACTATTGTGCAGTAAGAAAAGGTGAAAGAAATACTTTCAAAAAAACCTTCAAAGCCTTTGTGTAAATTGATACAAAGTGAAATAAGCAGAACTAAGAGAATAATTTCTACAATAATACAACATTTCAAAGACAAACAGCTTTGAAAGATTCAAGAACTCTGATCAGTCCAATGACCAACTACATTTCCAAGGAACTAATGATGATGTGGCCACGTGCGGTGACAGAGAGATGATGGGTTCAAGATGCAAAAAGAGAAACAGTTTTAGTCATAACCAGCGTGGGAATTGTTTGGCTTCACTATGCACATTTGTTACAAAATTATGTTTTTCTTTTTTCACTTTTTTCCAATGAGAGAAGAAGGTGGAAAGAAGAGAAAATAAATTATTTTTATTTGAATACCTCCAACAAAAAGATTGAGTAGGAGTTCCAGGGAACACCATGGAAAGGGAATGGTGAGTAGTAAGACTGAGCAATATGGAATGGAAATATGAGAACTGGAACAGTAGAAAGGAGCTTTCACCTCAGGAGACATTGACTCTGAATTGCTGGCATTAAGGGAAGAAGAGGGGCAAATTTGCCAGCTCTGGGTACTCTCCAAATTAAATCAAAATATACTTTAATATTTAGTGACCTCGATGCAATTGTGAGCATAAAAGGACAACAAAATATATTAGGAAATGTGGTTCAGAATAAAAAAAAAGTGGTCAAAGGCTTTTAGTTTATACAGAAACCTCATCCCTATATGCTATTAATACTTTCTTTAGGGAGAGGACCAAGAAACCCTGGACGTGGCAAGCACTAAATGTATAAAGATGAACTTGAGTGATTATCCATGTGAGTAATTTCTAGATCATGTAATTTTGTCCAGATAGACTTCTGACTTGTTAAAGCAAAAATCAGAAAAGAAAAAATGAAAATGAAAAGAAAATATGATAATAAATTTGAGGCAACTTCAACCAATTGATGCCAAAAATAGGATATCGGTTTAAAAAAAAAAAGAAATCCACATAGATTGTCAACTAAGGAAGTTTATCAAATGCAAATGAATTGGCAAAGTAAGGAGCCTGAAAAAAAAATTAGAAACTGCTTCATCCAACAAACATTTGATCTCTGCACCAAGTGGAAAGATATGGCTACCAGGGTTTAAAATATAAACTTGTTTGTAAAAGCTTAAGGAGAAGGATGGTAGAAGATTATAAGCAACTTCCTAAGATTAACAAAAAGTGAGAAGCAATAGAGAGAAAAAGCAAATTTATAGAAATCTTGAGAAGAGGAGGAATTATGTAGAATCATCCTAAAGCATAGGATGTGTCATAAATCCCTTTGGAAGTCTGATGAAATCTATGGTCCCCTTCTTGGGATGATTTTTTTAATTTATAAAATAAATACATATATTAGAAAGGAAATTGATTATCAAGATAACTATATATATGCAAATATTTTATTATATATCATTCATGTATATGTCTGTGTTTATGCATAGATAAATATACATTTATACGTACATACAAGTTCATGGACCCCAAGTTAAGAGCTCCTGTCCTAAGGGCTTCTAAGAATGAAACTGGAAAGAAGGCAACAAACAGCAGGGGAGGGGGTGAATTTTTATACTATAGTGAGACTCTGGACTTTCTCCCAACCCCTTAAACACACTGGTAAACTGAATCCATTGTCTGACTTCCCTCTCAGGATTCTAGGGGTACCTCTGAATTGCAACAGTATTCAATATGATCTCAAGCTTCTATTCTGGTGTATTCACCCTTAGCATCAATTGACAACGATTATTGCCCCAATATCATTTACCAGGCAGTATACCCTTTAATCAGTTGATAGCTCTTTGATATCAGAGATAAGCAATTAATGTCAATTAGTTTTTGCAAAGGAATATCTACTGAGAATATATAGGAATGAAAGAAGGAAGGAAGGGAGGGAGGGAGGGAGGAAGGAAGGAAGGAAGGAAGGAAGGAAGGAAGGAAGGAAGGAAGGAAGGAAGGAAGGAAGGAAGGAAGGAAGGAAGGAAGGAAGGAAGGAAGTTAAGAAAATATTATTAAGCATTTCCTGGAACTTAGGCACTGGGAAACCAAATACAAGCAAAAAAGATTTTGAAGTCCAAAAGCTAGGAACAGAGCTGGAAGGAAAATGAAGGTTAGTCTGAGCCCCTCCACAAAACTGATACTCCAGGAGGAATTTACCTATGGAAAATGGAAGTTGCCTTTATGGAGGGATATTCTAAGTTAAGAAGGCCACGGTGATGGTTGGGTATACCAGGGCAAGGAGGACCACAGAGCTAAGGAAAATTCGGAGATGAGACATCTGCAGGAACATGGTTTTGAATTCTGGAAGCCAGAAGGAAAATTTATAAACACAGAAGGAGAGGCAAGGCATATACACATGAAAGTTAACTATACTAGGCATGAGTAAGTGCCAAAAATCACTGATATAAACAATAATTGCTGTAAGATATCACAATATGCCTCCCCATTGCCAATTTTTTACTGCTAGCATGAAATGTGAGGGAAAAGGAGAGGAAAAAAATAGAGATGTAGTGTTTGGGGTGGGTGAATGGGATGAATATAACAATAATCATAATTATAATAATTTATATAGATCTTTGAGGATTGAAAAGCTTTTTATAAATATTATCTATTTGATCTTCACATCAATCCTGAGAGTTAGGGGCTATTATTATCTCCATTTTACAGATGAGGAAACTGAGGCAGAGAATTTAAGTGAATTGCCCAGGTCTCACTGAAACAAGTCACACTTAATTAGCAAAGCAAGGAGCCTGAAAGACACAGTAAGTGTCCAAGTTGGGGTTCAACATAGATTTTTCTGACTTCACTGTGCCTTTTAGATAGCTCAGATGACACAGCCCAATATTTTTAGAATTGAACCAACATAAATTGTTATTCATCCAAGGCAAAATACTTAGCTAAGATTTGTTAGATGTTTAAACAAAAGATATAGCAAGGACACATTTCAGTCTAGATGGGACCATCTAGGTCTTTTGGGCACAAATATGGGAGATGCCATAGCACACAAGGATAGCCCTAATGGGTCATGAACCTTGTTCATTAATAAATTGTCCAACCTCAAATTGAATGTAGGTTAGCAGTTCCAGAAATGAATTAGTTATTGGCATGATGACATTACAAGAGCTTAATTGTAAAAATTCCTTAATACTCCTGGGTAAAATATTGCCACTGTGCTATGGTTCTACCATTTTGCAAAACTTTTAAAAGCTAATGGTGTCATTGAAAATCTAGAAACAGAAATCGTGGTTGTGGGGGTTGTTGTTTTTAAAAGTTAGCCAGTGATTTGGGGATTATTGTGGCAGGGAGTTTAATTGTAAACTTTACAATTCTCTTATTTATTGAAACTAAAAGTTTTTTAAATCAGTTTAAACTTAACCTAAAAGTAAATTCTACTTATTTCTTTTTCTTGTTAGAAGCTGTAACATTTGTAAAGTCATGAAAGCAAAATATTACACAAATTATAGCAGAGCAATAATGAAAATAAAGGTCAATAAAGCCATATTTTTTTTTCAAATAAGTCTTAAAATTTAAATCTGATCATGATTTATTATTGCTGCACAGGTTCTGGAAAGTTAAATGAATGATGCAGAAAGAGTAATATACCCTAGAGCTAGATATAATAAATTCTAAACCTAGCTTATCATAAGAACTTATGTAGGAAATGAATTCCATAGACCACTATTGATCGATTCTGGCTTAATCACAGTACCATATGCCAGTAATTCACAATCATTTTATCCTCCACTGACCACTCAGTTAAAAACACTCTAGAAGTTTCACAGCTGAGCACACACAGGTGGATCTGTTTTTAATCTCCTATGCTTTTTTCAAGTCTTCTTCCTTGGAAAGGCAAAAGGTTTCCCATGTGGCAGTATTGTTTGTGCAAAGCAAAGCACAAGAAAACAAACATTCCTTCCAATTTTTCCTCCCGTCCTAGATCACCTCATAGTTAAAACCACTAAGGCATGAATGAATAAACCTCAATCAAGCAGACATTCCTTGCAATATGTCTCAAATGTAGGAAATTTGAAATGTGCTCCAATAATTCTGGCAAGTAGGCCATATAAGAAAACACTGCCAAAATACATTATTTAGATGAATAATGTAATAACATCATGCCACTGATTACTTTGGCACAAAGTAATCCCTTTTGGTGTTTGCCACATAATAGTTTCTGTTATAGTTGTGTGTGTGTATCTTATCTCCACACAATTGCTAACTCCCCTCAATTTCATCAACTCAACTTTTGCAAACCATAAGCATGATTATTTCTTTGCCCTTTTTACATCATAGAATTGCACCATCCCTGAAATCCTGAATTTCAGATTTCTAGTCTCCAATCACAACCCCCTATCCTTCCACCTTTCCCAGCCCTACCCCCAACTATATCTATGTTTATGTTCTTCACCCCCATCTCAACTACCTCTCTCTTGGATACTCGTCTTTTTTTCCCATTTAATAGTATTTTATTTTTTCCAGTTACATGTAAAGATGGTTTTCAACATTCACTTTTATATGATTTTGAATTCCAAATTTTTTCTCTCTCCCTCCCCATGACAGCAAGCAATCTGATATAGGTTATATATGTACAATCATATTAAACATATTTCCACGTAAGTCATGTTGTGAAAGAAGAATCAGAACAAAAGGGAAAAAACCACAGGAAAGAAAAAAATTTTCAAAGTGAAAATAGTATGCTTTGATCTGCATTAAGACTCAATTGTTCTTTCTCTGGATATGGATAGCATCCATCATGAATCTTTTGGAATTGTCTTAGATTGGGATGGGGAATCTTTTCATTTTGGAAGGCCACAAATAAGGCCAGACTGAAGAAACTTCAATTTGATATAATTAAAATATACGTTATTTTGTAAAAATCTAACTACAACATACTTAATAATTTCAAAAAATGAAATTATTTGTTGATTTTAAAGATAACTAACCTTTTAATGACTGTTATGTCTGCTTTTGTTGGAAATCATGTGATTATTTGGTTGCAACATGAAGGGCTGCAGTTTCCGTTAATCCTCTAGATGGGTATCAGTCATTTGTGACCTTAAGAGTGTCTTGATTCGGGTTAGTTAGGAGAATGTAGATTCACAGCAATAAGTGATTGAAAAGCAAGAAAGTATTTTTCAGGCATGTTGCCAAAAGCAACATGGATATTCTACTGCATTTTCCCATATTTCAATTGGATCTTTCTTAGCAGCAAACAATGACTTTAAAATGTCATCTACTGAGAGCTCGATCAATTCCATCTGTAGTTATTTAGGTGCCTTGGTGATATCAACTAGGTGAGGCTGAAATGCTAATTTGAATGTGATATCATGATTCTCAAAGTCAATGAACCTTTCATTATATTCTCCAATTAATAGGTCTATAACAGCTGAGTATTCTTCAAATGATTCACATATATCATCTTGCTCATCAATGACCTTTGCTAAGTGGGGAAAATGTTCACCCAAAATTTCCTTTTGAAGAAGAAGTGTTTTGAAAAAAGATAGCTTTTTTCAAAATGCTTGGATTTTTTGCCACATATCATATATACACTTAATTTCACCTTGGAAACAAATATTCAAGTCATTTTGATTTGACGTGATATCACACAGAAATGCTATATTTCTATAGAAATCTTTCAATAATTCATATTGCTGATTCTGTTTTTCTTAAAATTTAACTATCTGATCTCACAGAGAAAATGTTGGCTAACACCTGTCCCTGTGATAGCCAATGCACTTTAGAATGATAGGGGAAATCCACATTTAATACCTCATCATTCAATTTTAGCGTGTTACAAAACTGACCATGCTGCATTTGCACAAACATAGTTAACAAGACTCATAACTTGTTGCAAAGTGTCACTTAAAATAGTAGCTTTAGCACAGAGACTTGGCTGATGCAAGATACAATGAAAAGAAATGAGAGCATCTGGATCTGTTAATATTTTTTTTAATCTGTGCAATAAACCCTTCATGTTTTCCTGTCACGGAAGGTTCACTGTCTATACATACACTCATTAAATTTACCAAATTCAGTCCAACTTCATGACATTTATCTTGAAAGTTGTTGAAGATGTCTATTCCCCATGTTCTGTTTGCAAGAGAGCCCAAAGCAAGAACTCTTCATAGCAAAGAAAATCTTCTGTTATGACCCAAATGAAGTATAAAACCTGCACCGAGTCAGTAGCATCAGTTGACAGTGATTGAACAGTATATATTTTCCTTTTGAAGTACTGCATGAAGTTGTCCTGTTAAGTTGAAGGCTAATTCACGCTGCTGATCAGTTATGGTTCTCCTTGACAGTGGCAATTGTTTGTACTTTGAAACATTATTGGGATCTAAGCATCCTACAACTTCAACAATGCATTCTTTCACAATTTCTACAACACTGAATGCCTTCCCTTTTTTCCCAAATATATAAGCTACTTTTAAGTTACTTCAGGGGCATTATTTCCAGGTCTTATTGTTGCTTGAAAGAATTGTCTTTGCTTTTGCTTTTCATCTTTTAATTTTTGTAATACAACCTTTCATGCCTCTCCCTCTAATTTAAAATATTTATGGTCCTTATGAGTGTTATAATGCTGATGAGCACTGAATTTCTTTAAGGTTGATATTGCAGTATCACAAAGCAAGCAAATCATCTTATCCTTAGCAGAAAAGAGATAAATTTGCAATTCCCAATCCTCATTAAAAAAACTTTTTCTTCCTTCAGCATTCTCTAGGTTTTCTTTAACATGATGGGCTATTAAGCAGAAAGAATTTAAAAATGCTGTTGAGCCACGCAACTATTCAC
The DNA here is from genome assembly GCF_900497805.2 of Vombatus ursinus. Lineage (NCBI taxonomy): Eukaryota > Metazoa > Chordata > Mammalia > Diprotodontia > Vombatidae > Vombatus > Vombatus ursinus. The sequence continues at coordinate 5,944,546 of NW_020954599.1, read as the reverse complement.
AAATTCCATTTCAAGCAAACACAGTGCACTGTTGTCAAAAACTGATAATAGACGGGCACAGCAGACCTCCATAAACTCTCACCAACCAGCCTCATGCAGTGGTGGCACCAGTCAGGCAGGGGAAATTAGAGCTAAATAATGAGCATAGCAGCCATCAATTTAGCCCTTATGGCTTACTAATGTTCTAATTGTGCCAGTCAATCTGGGAGGATTATTTTGTTGAAACTTATTTTATTCTTTGGTATTTAAAATATGTTCATTTTAAAAATAAGATAAAAATATAAAATATGAATAAAAATGTATTAATAAAAATAAAAGGATTTGTTTTATAAAATTTGGATTCAATCAAAAGGCCACAGTTGAGGACCTAGTGGGCCACAGGTGGCCTCGAGGCTGCAGGTTCCCCACCCCTAGTTTGGATAGTGATTTTAATCCATCTTCTCACTCTTCATTTCTCTGGAAACAACTTTGACCCAATGATCCCACTTTAAAGTTACCACCCTAGAGTCCTCACACCCTCCCCAAACACAGATATTATGCCATTTTCCAACCTATTAATCATCAATCTTAAATAACTCTTTCAAACAATCTGTCCATTTCTGTTCTTAAATTTATAAGATTGACTGAAGAGAGTCACAAAATTGAGATGATTTCACCTAGTATAAATTTTAGGTATGTTACCTTAGCAATGACCTCTCTGGTACTCAGTAATCCTTCTCTTTGATTCTAATTAACTTCATAGGTCATCCCCACAGTAACTGTTCCTGACCATTTCTTCTATCCTCAAGACCCCCAACAACACTCTAACAGTTAAAAGCTATTTAGCCCCATACTTTACTGAGAGGCTTAAGGTAATCCAGAAGGAACTACTTCAACTCTCCTCCTCCACCCTTCAAAAGCATTCAGCAGCATCACTCATTTTATCCTTTTCTACTGTGTCAGAAAAAGGTATCACTATTCCTTGATAAGGTTAATCTCCTTTTGTATATTGATCCCATTTCTCCTTGCCCCACTTTCAGATCCTTAATCCAGTCCTCCTCTCTCAGACAACTTAAGTCTCTTTCTTATTACTGCTCCATCCTATTCACTGAAGAATATGCTCAATTCTCCTCAATCCTAAAAAAAAAAATCTTTCCTCCATGTTCCTCTCCCATTATTGTCTCATCTTTCCCCTCTTTAAAACTAAATTTTGTTTGAAATTCATCTATACCTGATGATTCTACATCTTCACCACTTACTCTTCAATAATTTGCGACATGTCTCTGGCTCCCACTATTTTAATGAAATTTCTCCCCCTAGGTTCAACCACAACCTCCTAATTAGCAAATCCAAATGCATTTTCTGTCACCATCCACTGTGACCTATCTACAAAAGTGGGCATTTTTAATTACCTCTTCCTATTATTAGTATCTTCATATACACTACACTACAACTTAACTGGATTTTCTCTCATCTTCAGTACAAATCCTGAACTCTGAAATTTCTCAGCCCCAGTGTTCCTTGTGACTTGAAGGTCATATCAGTACCTGTGCCTTAAAGTGTTCCCTGCCCCCACTGAATTCCTCTGTATCCCTTAAAACTCAACTCAAGTACTGTCTCCTCTAAGAAACTTTGCCCGACGGTGAAATAAACCTCCCAAGATGGAGGCAAAATGGACTGAATAATTAATTTATTCCTCTTAATTGCCTGCATTTATTTTTCACTGCTTTTTGTGATTAAATATGCCTCTATATTTTTCTTTTTCCCTTACAGTCCGTCTTGCACACAGATGCCAAAGTGATATTCGTAAAACACTTATCTGACCAGGTCACTCCTCTGCTCAATAAACTTGGATGACTCCTTCTTACTTCTGGGAATACAAATACAGAAGGAAAACAGTCCCTTCTGTCAAAGAATTTATGTTCTGTGTACATTTATTTCCTTTCATGGAACATAACCCCTTTGAGTGCAGGGATTGTTTTATTTTTGGCTCCATATCCTCTGTTAATTCATTGCCTGGCACAAAAGGTGCTTAAATGCTTGTTGAATGAGTGAATGGTCTCTATTTAAATTTTATAATACTATGAATTAAAACTTAGTTCCCTGTTCTTCTCTGTCCTTTGTTCACTGCAGGTGAAATATGGAAATTATGCTTTTGTATGGGATGCAGCTGTCCTGGAATATGTGGCTATCAATGACCCAGACTGTTCCTTTTATACTGTTGGGAATACCGTTGCAGATAGAGGGTATGGAATTGCACTCCAGCATGGCAGTCCATACCGGGATGTCTTTTCACAAAGGTAAGATTTGGACTTGGTCCGAGTATGGCAGGGACAGAGGAGGGAAAGGGGAATACTCGTCAACTATCCAGCCTCGTTTACATTTTTTACTTGCTTATTAAGAAAAGCATTTCATTTTCATCAAAAGTTCCTTCTGTAAGTGGTTTTCACAGAGACACATTCTTTTCCTCAGGCATTTTCTGAAAGTACATGAGGAAAAACTTATTAAAGCAGTGGTTTTTCTGACCTACTAAATGACAAAAGGAGAAGAAGACACCGTACAAATGTGACTTTATCCTAACGACTTAAACTTATGGTAATACCTCACATTCACATGAACAGGAGGGGGCACATAAATGGAGCAGAGTTGTTATTTTCTTTTAGAATATCATTGAGTAGATAAGTCTCTTCAATAGCTGCTCTGCATTTGTAGCATCATTTTAAAAAAAAAAAAATGCTATCTGGGAAGAATGGTTCCCTATTCTTAAAAATATTTATGAACAAAAAGAACTTTAAAGAAAAGTTAAGTGAGAGAACGTTTGTGAGAATTTGTGTGAAGCTAGGAAATTTTGCATTTTAATGTTGTACAGGAAAGGAACTGGACTTTTAGGTTTTCTTGGTAAGCATGATAAGCTGACATTGGTCATAGGTAGGGGTGCATGTTCAAGCAGTCAATAAACATTTATTAAACACCTACTATGTTCCAGGCACTCTGATAAGCACTAGGGAAAAGAGATAGATAAAAAATAATCTGTACTCTCAAGAAACTCACAGTCTAACAGATAAAACAACATGCTAGCAATTATAGACAATCAAGCTCTACACAGAATAGCTTCTGCAAAAATCTAGAACAAAAGATTTTAAATTATTAATGAGTTCCTCTAAGGAAGCTTCTGAAAGGATCATTTAGATTAACAAAGTCTGGGATAAGATAATGCACAGTGGGTCTTCCAAATCTGAGATTATATTATTCTAACAAAATGATGACCCTGGAAAGAACTCTGATGTGTCATTTTTTGGCCTCTTCCTATTACCAAGTAACTCTAGGCCAAAGCTTCCTCAAAGCTATAGTGTCTTCTGTATTTTCTTCTCTAATTTGAAGATACAAAAACTGAAATCAAATCATTTCCAACATGTTTGTTCACTGAAGATTCCTGAAAGATCTTGCCTCCTTCCTGGTTCACCTTCTGCACTCTTTTGTTCCTATCCTTTTTACATGTCGCCAACAGAAAGATCAGGAATAACATCAGAAATACTAAATTCAATTCCTAAGATAGGCCATACATAGATACACAAAATGGCAAAGGACCTCGGAAATCACAAAATTTTAGAGTTTGCCATCAAATGACTTAACATTATATATGTAAAGTGCTTTGCAAACCTTAAAATTAAATATTTATATACACATACACACACATATATATACACACATATATACTTACCCATATCCATACACGCATACATATTATATATATATATATATATATACACACACACACATATATGTACACATACACACATTTTATACACACACACACACACATGCTAACTATAAGGAATCCTCACCATAATACACTGGACAAGTAGTCATCCACTCTCTGACTGAAGACCTCTGGTGAGGGAAATCCTACTTCCTCTCGAGGCAGCCCATTAGACTTTTCAATAACTCTTAGAAAGGTTTGGTTTTTTTGCCTCACTTCAATCATAAAATTCTCTCTTTACTTGAATGAGTGAACTTTCACTCATTTCTCCTTCTTCCATCCTCTGAGGGCAAACAGAATGAGCATAATCCTTTGTCTATGTGCCAGCTATTATATACTCCATCGTTTTTCTCGTATTCAAATTGGACATCCACAGTTCATTCTACTGACCCTCCTGGGACATGGATTCCAGCCCTTTCACCATACTGGTTATCTCCTCCAGATCCTCTCCACCTTATCAACATTCTCCCTAAACTGTGGTGTCTCTAACTGCACGCAGTTGTGATCTGACTAAGGCAGAATACAGAAGGTCCCTCACCTTCTTTTTCCTGGAAGCTCATCTCTCTGAATTAGGTAGAAGACCATATTACCTATTTATGCTGTCAAATCACACTATCTCATATTAAATTTGTAGCTCAGTTAACTCCCAAATCTTTTTGAAACAACCTACCATCTAATCACTCTTTCCAAATACTATATTTGTGAAGAGAAGGTGGCTATTGTTGTGTTTACTATTGTGTTGACTCTGTGCCTGTAACATTTAAAATAATGACAGTATAACCAGACAGAAACATGGACCTGACATACAAGTGAGAAATTGGGCTAGAGATGTGGATTTGGGAGTCCATACCACAGATTGGTATGAAGCCATGAGAAATCGTTATTTCAATGAACATAACCATATATTGAAATGGAATTCCTGTGGATAATGGATAAGGGAAAGATCTGAAACTTGACTGAATTCTGGGCATTTATGACTCAGAGAGCATTTTCTTCTGATTATGGGAGGGATTGTGATTATCAAGGGCTCTGAGGTGGGGGCAGCAAGGAAACTTTTTGAACCAGTTTGTGACAGAGAGAAAAAGGAATTAGATGATTGTCAAGGAGACTGGCAGCTTGAGAAAAGAGAACATAAGAAATGGCCACTGGGGGAATGATCCAGGAAGCATATAAGAGATAAATTTTAAAAATTTCCAATCGGTATCAAGCACCAAGTTGAAGCTTTATAGTAATTAAAAATTATAAATGAATAAGGAAGTACTACTTCATTGGAAATGTTTTAGTGCTAAATCTTCCTTTAAAGGTGTAACTATGGCTAAATCATTCAGCCTTACTGAGTTTCCCCATACTTGGCCTTACAGAAGTTCATTTTGGAAAGATAGACTAATAAAAAAATAAAGGAAAGATGGGCTAATAAATATTTTATTTCCAAACTGCTCAGGCCAAAGACACTTTATAATGAGTTATTATAGTTGTTGTTATAAATTTGTTGATGGTGATAACAATTAATTTGTGCCAAAACCAAAAGTTCAATTGGGAGTCGTTTTGTTTAAAAATGACTTGCTCATCCTTGAACAGTATTTAACTGATGTGTTTTTAACTATATCTGTCATTTGTTTCAATATTTCAGTCCAGAAAGAACCCCAAGATGCTAATATATTTAACAAATCAAGCCCAGTGTTATTTCCCTCATTATCTCTGTGGTGCTTCAGATATTATAAATCTAAGGGAGTGTGAGCCTCTAAACTACTGGGAAAGAATAATAGATAAGCCCTTGAGCCTTTTTCTTCAATTTACATCATGGAAAAAAAATTCTAATTGGTCCTTTCAGTGTTCAAGGATAATACTCTATTGCTTAATAGCTGGGCAGATAGAAAAAGAAAAAAAAAACATGACTGGATGATATTTCTAATATCATTTTATCTTGTACTGTCAAATTTCCCCATAAATCCACTTCTCAAGTAGCTCTTAGAAAAAGACTAGAAAGTGGGAGATTCTATCGCTGTTCAGGGGATGAGGGAAGAACTTGTTGCTACATTAGCAGAGCAGAAATTATAAAGCTTATTACCTTAGTGATCTCCTTCTTTATTATAATATATTGGATATTAAATGCACACTAGGAATTTCAACATTTCCTATGAAACACCTTACCTGAATCACTGATCTAATTCTCCATTTGCCCAAAGCTAATCATTTCCATGCAACTGTTAGCGTTTGGGGTGATAAGAAATAGGTCAGTTACCTTGTCTGTTTTCCTAGTATCAATTCGCACCAATCATTACTTACCTGAATATTTGAATTCATGTTTAATATAATAAATGATTAGTTTTTACCTTGTGTCTCAAATTTAAGTAGTTATTTAAATGAGAATTATAGTGAAGTAGAGGATCAATAGCTTCCCTTTGAAATATCTGGGTTTAAGTTCACCTCTGACACATGTTGAGGCAGTGAAGTGATACAATGGTTACCGCATGAGAGTTGGAGTCAGAAAGGCCTAAGTTCACATTCTGCCACAGACATTAGTTGTGTGACCTCAAACAAGTCACTTAATCTGTCTGTACCTCAGTTTTGTCAGCCATAAAATGGGAGATGATAATAGCACCTACCTCACAGGGTTATTATGAGGATCAAATGAGTAAAGCATTGCAAGCCTTAAAGTGTGTTGGTGTGTGTGTGCTGTTATCATCATCATCGTCGTCATCACTTGGCAAATCTCTTAACATAACTGTCAAATCTCAGTGGCCTCAGGAAATTTTCTAAGACCATGGGTTGCAGAACAATTTTTGGTTTCATCAGTAGAGGATAATTTCCTCACAGGGAGCTCCCTATACTTGAATCTGACTAATAAAAACAAAAATCACCCCTTCAGTTGTAAAGTCATTAAATGTTCTATAATCCAGCCTATTTATTTTTATTTGAGTAAATGACTAAAAACAAAGTCCTATGGCTATAACTGAATTATTTTGTAACTATTATTTCTAACTCTGCCCCTATTTTTTCTCGTGTGCTTAGACACCAAAACAAAGTATTAACTCATTTCACTTAGTTTTATGTTAAAAGCCCCTCCAAGATATTTCTTCTCAATCCCTGGGGCTTCAGGATTAATGTGTCCAGGCCCAGATTTTCTTTTTGACCTTAGTCAAAAGCTTCTTTCCTTGTTTCTCCTGTTCTTAATTACTATAATTAATTAAATGGGATAAACCAGGTTGAGGGTAACTTACAGGTCTCAAACCCATTGATGAATTAGGGGGATGTCTACCCTAAGCATGTGAAGATTTCCCCTTGTCAGAATGGGTGGATGAGAACAATTTGTTCCAATGACCGTGCAACCAGCTGAAGCAGGCACTACAGAGCTTCGAGAGCTTGGTCAGACATCAGAGATGCCAAGGTCATCCACTGTAATCCAAGCCAGTCATCTTGATTTTTGTCTTGCCACTAGACTTTGCTGACTCAGGAAGGAAAAGTAAAGCTGATGACTTTGTGCCGCTCTGCCTCACTTAAATACAATTCAGCTGCAAGTCAAGATATCATCCCATGATGTCATTGGTCCTCTTTGAAAACAAAAGAATAACAACAACTATAATCAAGAAAAACCAAGAAAACATATACCCAGTTCATCTTTCTAGCATCCCTGCCTAAGATCTTCCCCTCTTTCTATTTCTCAAAATGAAGACATAACACAAAACAAAATATCTCTATAACTGAGAAGTACAAAACACCTTATCTATTTTTTTCCAAATAAGAACTTATTTTCCCCAAGAATTTTGTTGTAATGGGGAGGGAAGTAGCAGCTTCCTTTCTTGACCAACCTCTCTCCTCCCCAACACTCCAAACTCGTTACCAACATCATTTGAAAATGACATTCAATCTTGTAGGTCTATAAGATTAGACATACCAATCAGTCACTTGGACTGTCTACCTATTGCTGCTTATTTTAGCTATGGGCATTAGTCCATTCCATTTTCTGATATTCTACCAGGAAACTGCTAAAGTTAATTGTTTCAACTGGTCTTTTAGCTAACTCTCCAGGGTTCTCTGAGTATTCCATCCGTATCATCTGCAAAAGAAAAAAAAAAAGATAGTTTTGTTTCTTATTGCCTATGTTTATTCTTTCAATTTCTCTTTCTTGTCTTATTGCTATAGCTGGCATTTCTAGTACAATGTTGAATAATAATGGTGATAGAGGACATCCTTGCTTCACTTCTAATCTAATTGGAAAGACTCTAACTTATACCCAATGCCAATACCAATTGACATCTTTTCTGCAACTTATAATCATAAGGAGTTTCACAACAATAAGAATGACTTGCCTTAGGTCAGACAGACAATATATGTCTGACGCAGAACTTGAATACAAGGTTTTCTCGGTTCTAAGGCTTGTTCTTTATTCACTTTCCCAGGAGCCTCTCTACATGGTTATAGCCTAGGTAATTCATTTTTATATAATTTACCTCCCCACCCCACCCCCATTTTCATGGTTAGACCAAGCACTCTCACAACTCTGTGGATTTCACTAAGGAGGCTTTGTAATTTTCTAGGGCTCAATATAATTTGTAAAATATCTACTGGAGTATTTGAATAAGAGTATTTGAAGAACACTGACATTAAAAGGGAATTGATCTTGTATTTGGACTTCATACAGAATTATTCAATGACACTAGTAAATATCCTAAATTGGGAATGTAAGTAAAGGGGTTAATGAGTGCCAGGTAGTCAATGATTGTGTGTGTGTGTGTGTGTGTGTGTGTTAGAATTACCTTGTTTGAGATTCTTTAAATTTTGCTCTTCTTGTCACAATTAGATTTTGTGATCTGTTTGTAGACATCTTTCTTATTTTATATTTTACAATTAATTTATAAAAAGCAAGGTCTTGAACAGCACAAAATAAGCTTGTTAAAAGTTATTTGGGGAGGCATTGTGACATAGGGGATAGGGAACTGGCCACCAGGCCAAAAAGATCAAGGATCAATCATATAGCCATACTGGCTATATGAGCCTGGGCAAGCAACTTAACTTCTCAGTGCTCCAGGCAACTTTCTAACACTACAAGTTGCAGAGAAAATGCCTTAGTGGAAGGAGTTTCCTCACCTGGGAGTTTTCTATACCAATAAAATCATTACCTTAATTTCTATCCCTATGTTTGGTTTATTGAGAAAGAGGGGAGGTTAGAGCTATATCCTAGGTTGGCCCTCTCTCCATCATCTTCTAAGGATTCCCCAAGTAAACATTCCTAAGAAACGGGGACGGGGCGGAGCCAAGATGGCAGAGTAAAAGCAGTGACTTGCTTAAGCTCTCCCCCAAACCCCTCCAAATACCTATAAAAAAAATAGCTCTAAACAAATTCTAAAGCAGCAGAACCCACAAAAAGCAGAGTGAAACAAACTTCCAGCCCAAGACAGCCTAGATGGTTGATCAGAAAGGTATATCACGCCAGGCTGGGAGAGGAGTGCAGTTTGGCGTAAGCGCGCAGGCCACAGTGACCCTGGAGCAGGCCTCAGAGGACTGAATCGCAGGCAGCTGTGGCCGTTTCCAGACTTCTCAACCCATGAACGCCAAAGACAACTTAGAAGGTCAGTGGGAAAAGTCTGTGACTGCGGTGAGAGAAGGAGCTAGGTCTCAGCTGCAAGTCCTGAGCATGTCCTAGGGACAGAGGCTGCCTCCTGAACTTCCTGCCCACAGACAGAGGGGGAATCCAGTGGGTGATTAGAGGGGGATTGCAGGGATCTCTCTGCTGGTGCAGGATTCTCTTGCTTTGCCCATGCTTGGATCTGGGTCACAGTTCTGGGTAGTGGTCCTAGGGCGAGGAGAAACGCTGGTGTGGTGGAGCTTGTAGTAGCTGTGGAGAGGAAACCCTCATCACAGTTCCAAGACAGAAAAGAGTGCTCATAGACCAGAGCACAGGCCAGGAAAGGAGTAAACACCTCACCCTTGATCATACCACCTTGGAAGAACTGAAAATTTACAGGTCCCTAAAAGTATTTCTGAATACAGCTGCACAAAACCCCTGAAGCTAAGGACAGTATATTCTCTATACTGGAAACAGACTCCTACCTTAACAAAGAGTTTACAACTCAAGTAATTGGCCAGGATCATGAGCAAGCAGTGCAAAAAGAGTCAGACTATATTATCTTACTTTGATGACAAAGAAGATCAAAACATACAACCAGAAGACAACAAAGCCAAAGCTCCTACATCCAAAGCCTCCAAGAAAAATATGAATTGGTCCCAGGTCATAGAAGAGCTCCAAAAGGATTCTGAGAAGCAAGTAAGAGAAGTAGAGGAAAAACTGAGAGTGATGCTAAAGGAGACCCAAAAAAATACTGAAGAAAATAACACCTTAAAAAATAGCCTAACCCAAATGGCAAAAGAGGTCCAAAAAAACCAATGAGGAGAAGAATGCCCTTAAAAGCAAACAGCCAAATGGAAAAGGAAGTCCAAAAGCTTACTGAAGAAAATACCTCCTTAAAAATTAGAATGGAGAAATTGGAAGAGAGGGACAATTTGAGGAATCAAGGCACTGTAACACTAATCAAAAGGAATGAAAAAATAGAAGAGAATGTGAAATATCTCATTGGAAAAACAACTGACCTGGAAAATAGATCCAGGAGAGAGAATTTAAAAATTATTGGACTATCTGAAAGCCATGATCAAAAAAAAAAGCCTAGACTTCATCTTTCAAGAAATTATCAAGGAAAACTGCCCTGATATTTTAGAACCAGAGGGCAAAACAGAAATTGAAAGAATCCACTGATCTCCTCCTGAAAGAGATCCCCAAAGGAAAACTCCTAGGAATATTGTAGCCAAATTCCAGAGTTCCCAGGTCAAGGAGAAAATATTACAAGCAGCCAGAAAGAAACAATTCAAGTATTGTGGAAACACAATCAGGATAACACAAGATTTAGCAGCTTCTACATTAAGGGTCCAGAGGACATGAAGTGTGATGTTCTGGAGGGCAAAGGAATTAGGACTCCAACCTAGAATCGCCTACCCAGCAAAACTGAGTATTATCCTTCAGGGTAAAAAGTGGTCATTCAATGAAATAGGGGACTTTCAAGCATTCCTGTGGAAAAGACCAGAGCTGAATAGAAAATTTGACCTTCAAATACAAGACTCAAGTGAAACATGGAAGAGGTAAACAGGAAAGAGAAATCATAAGAGACTTATTAAGATCAAACTGTTTATATTCCTGCAGGGAAAGATGATATTTGTAACTCATGAGTCCTTTGTCAGTATTAGGGTAGTGAGAGGGAAAAAATTATATGTTTGTATAGATAGATAGTTAGAGGACACAGGGTGAGTTGAAGATGAAGGGATATCTCGAAAATAAAATTGAGGAGTGGGAGAAGATTATACTGGGAGAAGGAGAAATGGAGAAGTGGAATGAGGTAAAATATCTCACATGAAACAGACAAGAAAAGGCTTTTATAGTGGAGGGGAAATGGGGAAAGGTGAGAGGGAATGAGTGAATCTTATTCTCATAGGATTTGGCTTAAGGAGGGAATAACATACACAATGGGGTATGGAAATCTATCTTACTCTACAGGAAAATAAGGGGGGAAGGGGACAAGAGAGCAGGGGGTTGATAGAGGGGAGGGCAGATTGGGAAAGGGGATAATCAAAAGCAAACATTTCTGAGGAGGGACAGGGTCAAAAGAGAGAATAGAATAAATGGGGGGTAGGATAGGATGAAGGGAAATATACTTAGTTTTTCACAACAGGACTACTATGGAAGTGTTTTACTTGACTACACATCTACAACCTGTATCGAGATGCTTGCCTTTTCAATGAGGGTGGGTGGGGAGGGAGGAAGGGAGAAAATTTGTAACCCAAAGTTTTAAAAACACTTGTTAAAAATAAAAAAAAATTTTTAAAAAAGAAATGGGGACAAAGTCAATATTTTTACTTTTATCCATTTTCTCTATTTTAGTTGAAAATTTGTAATGAACAGGTTAGGTTGAAGCTTCTACATAATCTGTTATGCAATGTCTTCTCATCTTCTAATTTGATACTTTCTATGACTTAAATAGTTCTCTAAACAATAGATCACTAATCTGACTACACTCAGATAGCCATTCTGAAAAAAAAAAACCTCCCCATCTATCTAAAATAGTTATTTCCTAAGATACTGTCACTTTCATGTTTATGTTATTATTTGTTTTTTTGCATGGCCAATATCCATTGGCTCCTCTTGGAGAAAGCATTCATTGATGTAGCAGTATGAAGCTTCCGAGGCTGTTCTTAAATAGTTAATGTTCCATATGGAATAGACAAAATTGATGGCCATAAAGTACTTGGGAAATAATACACAAGGGCATAAAAACAAATGGAAACTTGTTAAGCATATATTCTGGAGAAGTTCAGAGAAAGTGTGCTAAACAAAGTTGTGGATGGTATAAACCTGGGAAGGCAGCTGAACATGCTAGATGATAGAGTAGCATTCAAAAAGTTCTCATGATTATGCCAGTGAACCTAGAACAATAAGGTTAATACATAGAAATGTAACTCATGTACTTGTTAATTTTCTTTTTATTTTCAGTTCCAAATTCTCTGCCTCCCTCACTCCTCCCCACCCATTAAGAAGGCAAATACGTAGATATAGATATAGATATTTGTGTGTATGCATGTATGTATAGGTACATAAATATGTGTGTTCATGCAAAAAAAATCCTGCATAAGCCATGTTGCAAAAAAAAAAAATTTAAGCAAGAAAAATAAAGGGAAAAATATGCTTCACTCTGCATTCTGAGTCCATCAGTTTTTTGTTTTTTTGCTTTTTTTTTTTTTATCTGGAGGTGGACATAATTTTATATAATGAGTCCTTTGGAGTCATGGTAGATCTTGGCATTAAACAGAGCTACTAAGTCTTTCACAATTGATTCTCCTTACAATATTGCTGTTACTATGCAGATTATGCTCCTGGTTCAGCTTGTTTCCCTTTGCATAAGTTCATATAAGTCTTATCAGCTTTTTCTGAAACCATTCACTTAATGATTTCTTACAGTACATTAGTATTCCATCATAATCATATATTACAACTTCTTCAGCTATTTCCCAAATATTGGGCATCCCCTTTGTTTCCAATTATTTACCACCACAAAAAAGAGCTGCTAAAATATTTTTGTACTTTTCCCCCATTTTTTATCTTATTGGGATATACATTTATTAGCAGTATCACTGGGTCAAAGAGTATGCACAGTTTATAGCTCTTTGGGCATAGATCCAAATTATTGTCCAGAATGCCTGGACACAACTCCACCAACAGAGCATTAGTGTGCCCATTTTTCCATATCCTCTCCAGCACTTGTCATTTTCCTTTAATGTCATCTTAGTTAATCTTATGGGTATAAGATGGTACTTCAGGCTTGTTTTAATTTGCATTTCTCTAGCTTATTAATGATTCAGGATATTTTTTCATATGACTAGTGATATCTTTGATTTTTTCCTCTAAAAATTGCCTGTTCATATCCCTTGATCAGGGCAATTAAGGGGTGCAGTGGATAGAGGGCCAGGCCGGGAGTCAGGAAGACTCATCTTCCTGAGTACACATCTGACCCTAGATACTACCTGTGTGACCTTAGACAAGTCAATTAACCCTGTTTGCCTCCATTTCCTAACTGGAGAAGGAAATGGCAAAGCATTCTAGTATCTCTCCCAAGATAATCCCAAATGGGGTCACAAAGAGTCATACATGATTGAATAACAACTGCTACTAAGCATTCTTCTTTCACATTTTTTTATTGATTCCCTTGATATTCTTGACCTTGTTCTTCCAGATGAATATTATTATTATTTTTTCCTAGCTCTATATAGTAGTTCTTTGGTAATTTAATTGGTATGGCACTGATCAGTAAATTAATTGAAATACTATTATTGTTTTCATCGTATTGTCTTGGCCTATCCATGAGCAATTAATATTTCTCCAATTATTTCAATCTCTATTTATTGTTTGAAGACTGTTTTGTAATTGTGTTTGTAATACTCCTCTGTGTGTTGGCAGATAGAATCTTATATATTTTATACTGTCTGAAGTTATTTTAAATAGAATTTTCTATCTCTTCCTGCTGGGTTTTGCTGGCAATATATAGAAATATGGATGATTTATCCTGCAACTTTGCTAAAATTGTTAATCATTTTGACTAGTTTTTTTAGTTGACTTTTTAGGGTCCTCTAAGTACACCATCATATCATTTGCAAAAAGTGAGGGTTTTGTCTCTCCTTTACCTGTTTATTCCTTCAATTTCTTTTCATTTTCTTATTGCTAAATTTCTAGTGCAAATTTTCTAGTGCAATAGAATAATGATGGTGATAATGGACATCCTTGCTTCACCCCTGATCTTATTGGAAAGGCTTCTAGTTTATTCGCATTATGGATGTTTACTCTTGGTTTTAGATAGATGCTACTTAACATTTTAAGAAAAGCTCTATTTATTCCTATGTTTTCTATTGTTTTCAATAAGAATTGGCGTTTATTTTATTGAAAGGTTTTTCTGCATCATAATAATGCTGTTTTTTTTTTCTTTTTCACTCTCATTCTCTCATGAGTGGAATTTTCCAGAGGCTACATAGCTTATGAATGAATTTATCTGTAAACATGTAGACTGAGTTAATCGTCAGAATTGCACTTTCGTGTTATAAATAGATAAATGTACAGACATAATTAGACTTACTATTTTGCTTTTATGTAGCCTCTGGAAAATTCCACTCATGAGAGAATGAGAGTGAAAATGAAAAAAAAAATAATCTTAGCATTATTTTGAAAATAGTTTTGACTTTGTAGCCCCCCTGAAAGGGTCTCAGGGATCCTCATACCACATTTCTATGATCACTGGTTGAGATGATCTCTAAGATTCCTTCTAACTGATTCTAAGATAGAGAATAGGAGAGGCTTTAGAAGTCTAGGAAATGTACAAAAATCTAGAGCAATCTAGGGAGCTGATCTTTGATCAACAAGCATTTATTATGCCTACTATTACAAAGAATTAATGTATGAATTAATCAACAAAAGATTATACTATATTAGTCTTATTTCTTTTTTTTACAGAGTTACTATAGCATAGAATAGGGGAATGTTTTGGATCTAATTTATTTAGATCTTAGCTAAGCATTTGATTAAGTATCTCATACTTTTCTTAAGGAAATATCTGAAATAAGGCTTTTCGGTTCTGAGTGTAACATTTTATGAAGGACATTGATAAGCTAAAAGATATTGTGAGGAGGGAAGGTAAAATGGTGAAAGGCCTTGAATTTTTTTTTTCAGATGATGATTAGTTGAAAAATCGGAGATATTTATCCTAGAGAAAAGAACATCAAGGGGAAACATTATAGTTGTTTTCAAGTATTTATAGGGCTTCCATGTTGCATTTCTTATGTGTGGCCCCAGTGAACAGAACCAAAAGTGATGGGTGGAAATCACAAAGAAGAAAATTTAGGCTTGATGTAGAAAAGAAAAAAAAAAACTTTCCAACAATTGCAGCTATCCCATAGTTGAATGATTTACATCCATAAGTGATGGGTTTCCCCTAATTAGACTGGCAATTTGCTTTTGGATATAGATTGTCATTGAGCTTCATTCAAATCTGAACCTTTATTATTATGATTATTTAAGTCTAAATTCTAAAACAATTGGTCTACTACTTTATTATTATAATAACTAAAAATATAGTGCTGAAAGTTTTGTAAAGCAATTTGCATATATTATCTCATTTTACACTTGAATCCCTCCCAAAAATATCTAAATTAAGGTTCTGAATTAAGAGATTTATCTCTGAAATAAAAGGAATGAGAAAGCTTTTGCTTACATATTTTCTTTCCTTTGAGCCCATAAGGAATTATTTCTTGTGACTAATATCCCATAGATTTTTACTAATCATTCTTGCTGCCACTTTTAGTGGAAAGCCTGAAAATTACAAGTTGCTTTAGTGTGTATTCTAAATACAGGAGAACATTTCAATTAGCTCTATTTATAAAATATCATTTTTTTAATTATATGATTTGACACTATATTATTTGAGACGTAGGTTCATTCATCTCTCACAGCAGGCATATTTATGTAAAATACAAGCCTTTACTTTTATGAAGTACTGAGCATCTTCTATGTTATGTGCGAACCCAGCTGCCACAGAGTGGAGTACCATGGAGCAACCTGTGAAGTGTTATACAATTTTATTTTTCAAAAACTTACATAACAGAACAATGGAGACACTTTATCCAAGTTATCATGACACACATTAAAAACAAGCATTCTTATTTGACTTTCATGAGTAAGGAACTAAGAAAGAGAGATGTTAAGGGACTTGCCCAAAGTACAAATCAGGAGCACAGCTGGATAACAAGCTAACTATACCATACCAAGCTGTTTTTCTCAAAGTACATATGTTCACTTTCCAGCTTGCAGAAATGTACTTTTTTCAACACCTTGTAAATTCTTTGTTAGAATGTTCAACTCTATTTCTATTACTTCACTTTAGAAATCATTGTTTTAAAGAGGACCCAATAGCTGCTGCAAGGACACCTGAAAAATGGCTAGAAAGCAATGAAACTGTTTTTTAAAAATGTATACATTCAAATAAGTAGTGCCCTTGAAAGTAGTCACTTTGGGGAATAATACACTTATTCTATTGAAGTTGCCATCATTCAGAACATGTTTTGAATACATATTTTGAAACTGTGTTTAGGTACTAGACTATAAGTAATATAAGAAGATAATCTTCATTACACTATATTCATACCTTTCTTTTTTCTTTTTTTAACCAGAAGTAATATTATCTACCTTGTTCACATTTTTTTTTACTATTTTATCAGCTCAGATCCACCAGCAATGGGATTTATCACTGTTGAGTGTATTTCAAAGCGTATATATGTCATGGGCTCTAAAACCTTTTTTAATTATTTATTTTTAGTTTTCAACACTCACTTCCATAAGATTTCGAGTTCCAAATTTTCCCCCCATCTCTCCCCTCCCCCCACTCCAAGACAGCATGCAATTTGGTATAGGCTCTACATATACATTCATATTAAACCTATTTTCACATTAGTCATGTTGCAAAGAAGAATTAGAACCAATGGGAGAAACCAAAAGAAAGGGGAAACAAAGAAGAGAGAGAGAAAAAGAGAGAGAGAGAGAGAGCACAAATAATATGCTTCAATCTGCATTCAGACTCCATAGTTCTTTTTCTGGATGTGAGCAGCATTTTCCATGATGAGTCTTTTGGAGTTGTCTTAGATCCTTGCATTGATTGCTAAGAAGGGATAAGTCTATCAAAGTTAGTCATCACACAATGTGGCTTTTACTGTGTACAATGTTACCCTGGTTCTGCTCACTTTAGTCAGCATGAGACCGTACAAGTCTTTCCAGGTTTTTTCTGAAGTCTGCCTGTTCATCATTTCTTATAGCACAATAGTATTCCATTACATTCATATACCACATCATGTTCAGCCATTCTCCAACTGATGGGCATCCCTTCAATTTCCAATTCTTTGCCTCCAGAAAAAGAGATGCTACAAATATTTTTGTACACATGGGTCCTTTTCCTTTTGTATGATCTCTTTGGGATACAGCCCTAGAAGTGCTATTGCTGGGTCAAAAGATATGCACAGTTTTATAACCCTTCAGGCATAGTTCCAAATTGTTCTCCAAAATGGTTGGATCATTTCACAACTCCACTAACAATGCATTAGTGTCCCAATTTTCCCACATCTTCTCCCTCATTTATCATTTTTCTGTTTTGTCATATTAGCCAATCTGATAGGTATGATGGGGTATCTCAGAGTTGTTTTGATTCGCATTTCTCTAATCAATAGTGATTTAGAGCATTTTTTCCTATGACCATAGATGGCTTTAATTTCTTCCTCTGAAAACTGCCTGTTCATATCCTTTGATCATTTATCAATTGGGGAATGACTTATATTCTTATAAATTTCTAAAACCTTTTAAAAAAAGAGTAACCAAAATGATTTTAATCAGTGGACTCTTGATTTGGTTATTGCTTTTCAAGGGGACAACTATGAAAGGAAAAAGATTCATTTGTATATATATATAAGTTCTGAATTTTGGGGAAAAAAGTCATGTTACAGTGAACAGCTCATTAAGAAGGCAGTATCTGAAAATGAAATTTGAGTTTCTGAACTAGGGATTAAGATATGGTAATGGTAAGTGCCTGGCCAGGGATGGAACACAACTAACAAGGGTTAATAATATTTTTACCTGATTTTTCCAAATCTAACTGTAATGTACACTGTAAACTGAAAAGTAAGGGAGGGAGAGAGAGAGAAAACTATCTGTATATATTCACCGGGCTAGATAGATAGATACAGTGTAGCAAGAAGAATAGCAAAAAAGGCACCCAGAACTTGAGGGCAAAAGTTCAAGAAAGGCTAGAACTAAAAGGTATGACCTAAGATGTACAAACATAAATCATAAAGTATGGTTAAATATTACTAACTAGAGATAGTAATACAAGGCGGCTCATTTGGCCTTATAGGTATCACAGAGATTTGACGAAATGAGAGCTATATCTACAGTATGGCTCTTAGAGTATAACCTTAATAAAATGAAACTATTAGCAAAGGTATAAGGGGATGAGATAGTGGTGGTGCAGAGAAGTAAAACAAAATAATTGTGTGAGAAAATCCAAGATCTAGAGGAAGAAACTATAGTACAGAATATTTGGATAAAGATCTGTGAAAACACACAGAAGCAATAATGTCATAAGACTAAGGACCACATAAACACAAAAAGAAAAATAGATGTGAAGGTTAGGAAATAGATCACAAGCCTGAAACTGAAGGGTGGTATTATAATAATGCCAATATCAAAGCAGATAATAATTTTTTTAATTTATAAATTGTAACTTTATTCACAAAAAAAGACAAGGGATGGAAGGAAGAGTTTGGAGTCTAAATGATAGAACAGTGAGCCCTGCTTGAACTCCTTGCAAAATTCTCAACAGTATTTTTAAAGGTTCAGTTCATAAACATTTAGAATAGAACTTCAGAATAGATCACACTAGAGTAAGGTACTATCCTTTTTTTTTTTTTTTTGCCAGATTTACTAAATGTGTAGATTTGGCAAATGCAGTTTACCTAGATTTAATCAAAGCCTTTGGTGAAGTTTCTCATGCTATTTTTATGTAAATAATAGTACAACTAGATGTATGCAAAGCAGTTAATGGGCCCAAGTAGTATACCCTTGGTTTGATGTCAGGTCATAAGGAGATCTCCACTCAAGTGCCTCAAAGATCTATTCTACATCCCATACAGTTTTATATTTTTATCAGTGCCTAGGCTAATAACATATTAGTGAAAAATATGTGAAAATATTGCAAAGCAAATACATAGATAAACTGGTTCAGGATTTTTAAAATATCTTGCCTAACAAGGACATTGGATTGAATCTAATAATAAGGCATCTATCAAGGATAAGTAAAAAGTCTCACATTTGGTTTGTTTTTTAAATCAGCATCAAAATTTGTGGATAGTGAGGAATTGTGACTTGAGAGCATACCTCATCTGAAAAAATATCTGGAGATGGTAATGGCTTGCAAGATAAATATGAATCAGCAATGTGAGGTAATATTCAGATAAGGTAATATAATTTCAGGTTTCCTTACTAGAAATCTAGCTTCTAGGAACAGGGATGTGACAGTCCCACTATACCCTTCCTTCATCAGATCTTATATAGAATATTGTATTTAGTTCTGAATATCACAGTTTAAGCTGGAGAGTGTAGAGGAAGACAACCAGAATGTTGAAGAGCCTTAAGTTCATGTCATTTGAGTTTAGGCTGAAAGAAGTAAACATGTTTAGCCTGGAGAAGAGAAGACATGATAGTCGTCTTCAACTTTTCAGGGGCTGTCATGTGAGAGAGATTAGTCTTGTTCCCTTTGGGCCCTGAGGGCAGTTCTAGGAGCCAGACCTAGAAGTTGCAAAAAGGCAAATGTATGCTTGATGTCAGAAAAACTTCCAGAAAATTATTCAAAAGTGAAATTGATGGGGATGCCTTAGAATATAGTGATTCCCCCTCACTAGAGGCCTTTAAACAAAAAGAATCAGGTCTGCTGTATGGGGAATTATTTGTGAGGCGTGAGTTAGACTAGATAACAACTGAGGTCTCTTCCAACTCTGATGGTCTCTGATTCTAATTACAGGTCACATAAATATTTAGAATGACAAAGAGAAGTGGTATTTTATTATCAGCATATTATTGCTAAAAATACTAAAGCCTGAGAGAATAGCATGACTTTCCCATAATCACAGCACAAAAGGAATGGAGCTGCAATTTCTATTGTCTCCAATTTCCCTTCCTGGGTGTATCCTGTCTTATATTCAAATGTCAATGAGCCTTTTAGTGAATTGAGATTTAATGACAGAACAACATATCTGATGACATCAATTCTTCCGTTGTCCTGAGGGGCAGGTCTGTCAGAAAGTGAAGCTGGTGAGCTGCACCAGCTGACCACAAGTATGCGGAGGTAATGAGTGTATAAGCAGGTGTCCTTATTCTCCTTTGCTGCCTCACAAGAAGTCAAAAGAAAGCTCTCACTGGGCTAAAAGAAAAAAAAAGGCCAGATGACATTTTGATCCATTTTTCATTGAAATTGTGTCACTTCATACATTAAGATTATCATATTTGCCTGTAATCTACCCCTCTCATTTCTTAATTTATTCAAGCAAGTTAAGTATTAAGTAAGACTTCATCTTTGATTGTACCATAGCAACTACTAGAATGTTGAATGGTTTGGTTACGTGAGATAGTAGCTACTCTGGAGATAGATTATAGTTGAATTCAATTTAAAAAAATAATCAACTGCTATATACAAAGAACTGTAATAACACAATCCTTTGCAGGAAATAAAGTCACAAATGAAACAATCCCTGTCCTCAAAGTACTTAGGGAGGTATTATAATACTAGGTATGCCCACATTTTAATCCATTCCATCATACTGGGTCTTGATAGAGGTACCAAGGAACACGTAGTGCAAAACTACAAGTGTTTTCCCTGATAGCAAACAAAAAAATCATTTTAGTGAAGCTTTTTGTGTTTCCAATTCAACAAGCATTTATTAAGTGTTAGCATAAAGGCAATGCTAATTATTGAAGGGATAGAATGTTAGGTGAGATATGATACATGCCTTACCAAACTAAAATCATCGGAATGATAATACAGACTAATGTACTAATTATTAATATAATTGATACATTGATATTTTAATGAAAGGATTTGAAATTTGCATGTAGGCATTAGGGAACTATTGAAGATTTTGAGTAAAGGAGTGCCATGACCAGGCATATGTAAAAAGGGTTAATCTGGCAGATATGTAAAGATTCCCTGGTTAGAATGTACCCTCCTGAAGGAGAAGGACAATTTCATTATCGTCTTTGAATCTCCAATGTCTAGTGTAGGACCTGGCACAGAGTAAGCACTTAGTAATTTCTTACTATTGATTTATTGATTGATTAAAACTGGATGAGATTGAGTAGAGGCAAATAAAAAGGCAATCAGATAAATATTTCAACAGTCAAGGAGGATAATAATGAGGACCTATATTAGAATGATGTCAGTAGGAATAGAAGAGAAATATTGCCAAGGTAGAATTGCAAGACTTGGCTGCATATGAGAAATAAGGAAGAGGGACAATAATGACATTTTTCAGACTGTGACACTGAATGAATAATAGTACCAGTTACTGAAATAATAAACTCAGTTTATGACATATTAAATTTAAAATGCTAGAAGGAGACCTAGGTGGAGATGTCCTACATACTATCTGAGATATGAGCCTGGATCTCAGAAAGATAAATCAAGACCAGAGAAATAGAGTTGGAATTCATCTAGAACAATAAGACAGAATACAATTACTAAAGAACCTATTTTAGAGAAGGAAAAGACCCTAGGGAACAACATTGGGAATGCCTGTGTAAAAGAGTGAGGCAGCAGATAAGGAATCAGCAAAGGAGAGGTTAAATAGCAAAGGGCTATTAAAATGTTATAGATATAGCGTGAGGAAAACATGATGTTTCTGAAGCAAAAGGATCACCCAAAAGAATGATGATCAAATTCCACATAAAAGTAAAGGAAAATAAATGCCAAAAAAAAAAGCAACTGAAAGAAAAGAAGGAAAATAAAACAGCATAAGACTGGATTGTTAACTGCAATTCTAAGTTTTGCACATCTCTCCCTTCTATGCCCTGTTCTGAGACTACACCACTGTCTGTCACAGTACAATAGCAAAAAGTCAGAAGGCCCTTAACATGTGACCTAACCTTCCATGAATATCCTTGTTATCAACTCTCTGCTCCATTCTGTACACTGAATTCCTATAAAGTTAAGAGAGAAAATTTATAAAAAATACATGAGATATCTACTGTCCAAGACACCTAAACTGAGAAAATGAAGTTCAGAGAGATAACACAAGAATCATCTTGTTCATAAAAGAGCATAAAGGAGCAATTGGCCTGAATACCATATTTCAAGAAATCATGAATGAAAATTGCTCAGAAGTATTAGAATCAATCTTACAGTGCATGGTGATTAGATCCACAGCTCACCACCAGAATGGAATTTCAGGTATAACATTACCAGAAATATGCTTGCTAGGACCCATTGCTCTCAAGTCAAAGAAAAAATAGTCTGAGCAGATAGAAAAAAGACAGATCATGAACTAAAGAAACCCATTCTGAATTATGTGTAAATATGCATTAATAGGAAAAGAAATAATCATATATTGTATATCCAAAAAAAGAACATGGCTTCTATTCAGGAGTAATATATCCTGAAAGAGTGAAAAATATATGTTAGCAGAATCATTTAATCCTGAACTTTCACATTCTAGAAAAGTAAATAGAGCTGGGCAAAGACTCTGAAAGGCAAATAAAGTGAATAAAAGAAACTTAAGTCAACAAGTGTGAACAAGGCAAAGAAAAAGAAAAAAAATTAAACGGAGACTAAATAATATTATACTTAAGAACTTAAGAAGTTGGCAGGGTGGTGGGCATTGTGTGGGGGGGGGCAAAATCTGTGTCAGGGTAAGGGGGGCAGTTTCAGGAAACTGCTATCTTAGCACAGTGGAGTTTCCAAGGGGTCATCAACCACGAGCAGCACATTAACCAGCTTGCTGAAAGTGATTACGTGGGTGAGAATGCAAATGGAAAGTAGAACCTTGGAAACTTTGGAGACTATAGGTTAAAAGTGAGTTGGAACACTTTTCCCAGTGACAGCAGTAAGAGCACCAGGGGAAGAAGCAGACCCAAGGGACAGATTTGCTATTGACATCCCTTCCTGTTCCCTCTAATACAAAATTAGGAGCTTCCAATTATCTCTGATGCTTGGCTGGTGGACCATCATGGATAATTCAGAAGGGAATTTTGCTCAGTTAAATCAACACACAGTGTTTTCAATGCATACCACTGTTGAATACCCTTCTTTTACCATGGATAACTGAAGGAACTAAGGCTGAGAGAGATGAAAAGACTTGCCCATCGTCACACATCAATTAAGTGTCAGAGGCAGGGTCTCACTAATCTAAAAGTGCAGTGGCCATTCATGGGCCCAATTCCACAGCAGATCAGCATGGAATCTGTGACTAATTCTATTTCTGATCTTGGCCAGTTCACCCTTCCTTACACAGCCTGGTGGACTTCCATTTCAGGGGTTTCTTATATTGGTACTGGCCTAAGTGTGTATATTTAATAAACTTCAGCCTTACTACAGTTCAGAACTCCCTTACTTAATCAATCCACTAAACTCAGCCTTTCCAGTAGTAAGGCCTATAGACCTGTGCCACTAACTGGCATGACTATTTCCTTTTTCCTATATTAATCAAGGATACCCTCAATGCATGCATAAACTATTAAAGATTTTATAGAAACAAATAAGTAGGCATATGAATCACCATATAGGTTATAAAAATAAGGTTTATCCTTTGAAGCCCTACTTCATTGCCTCATTGAGTAATTTATGTCTTTATCATCAGAGATCATGCTCTGATAGGATTTATCAAGCCAGAAATGCTTTAATTATGTGCCTCGTGATGGGTGGCATACCTGTCATCCAAGTACCATCCTAGCTAAGGCTCAGAGAGGCTCACTACCAGAGGCTTGTCTAGTAGGTGATTTTTTTTCAATAGCAATTCATAAAGATGTGTTATGAATGACAATGGCAGCCAAAGTCAGAGGAAGGAGCATCCACACTAAAGAAATTGCACTGTGAATTGACCTGGACTTTAATCTTTCTGGACTTCAGTTTCCTCATCTTTAGAAAGAAAATGATCTCTAAGGTCCATTATAATTCTGAAATTATATAATGCCATGAGTCTAATTCAGCTAAAATATAGTTTAATAGCACAACTACAGCTCATTTAAGCTTTTCAATAAAGAATTATACCTTCTGCATTGGTAATCTCAGGGTCACAGAAGTAAAAGGAGTAAAATTCCAATTTTCCTCAAAGTCCAGAGCTTTTAGATTTACTCAATCCTCTAATGAGTCTTTTAAGCAAATCTTTATTCTGTAGCCTAAAGTAGATGCTAATGTCAATGTCCATTTTTGAGTACTAGCCAGAAGTATAGGACCATTTTCTTTATATCAAGTCATTTAGAATAAGTTACTCCATTTACCAAAATAAGGTCAAAATGGATACATGACTTACATATATATATATATATATATATATATATATGGAGATGTCATAAGTAAATTAGAAGAGCATGGAACATACTTCCAATCAGATTTATGAATAGGAGAAGAATTTATGAATAAATAAGAGATAGAAAGCATTGTGAGATATAAAATGGATAATTTTCACTACATTAAATTTAAAAGGTTTTGTTCAAATTAAACTAATGTAGCCAAGATTAGAAGGAAAACAGAAAATTGAGGATGTGGGTGTTTATACACATATATATCTCAAATATATTGAGAACTGAGTCAAATTTATAAGCATATGAATCATTCCCCAATTGATAAATTAGAGAATCAAAGAATATTAAATCAAAGGATGTGAATAGGCAGTTTTTTAAGAAGAAATTGAGGCTATATATAGTCATATGAAAATGCTCTAAATCAATACTGATTAGAGAAATACATACCAAACAACTTGAAGTACCATCTCATACCTATCAGGTTGGCTAAAAAGATGGAAGAGGAAAAATACAAATGTTGGTGGGGATGTGGGAAAATTGGAACACTAGTACACTGTTGGTAGAACTGTGAACTGATCCAACCATTTTGGAGAGCAATCTGGAATTGTGCCTAAAGAGTTATAAAACTGAGTATACCCTTGGACCCAGTAATATCACTATTAGGTCTGTTTTCCAAGGTGATCAGGGAAAAAGGAAAAGGACCTGTATGTTCTAAAATACTTACAGCAGCTCATTTTGTGGTGACAAAGAGCTGGAAATTGAAGGAATGCCCATCAATTGGGGAATGGTTGAACAAGTTGTGGTATATGGTTGTGATGAAATGCTACTATGCTATAAGAAATGATGAACAAGTTGATTTTAGAAAAACATTGAAAGGTTTGCATGAAATAATGCAGTGAAATGAGCAGAACCAAAAAACATTGAATATAGTAATACTAATATTGTTTGAATAGTAACTATGAATAACTAAGCTATTCTGAGTAATATGAACATTCAGATCAACTATGGCAGATTTCTGAAGGAAAACGCTATCTACCTCTGGAGAAAGAACTGATACAGGCATACCTCATTTTATTATTCTTCACCTTATTGCACTTTGAAGATATTATGCTTTCTACAAATTGAAGATTTTTGACAACCCCGCTTCTGTGAGTGCCATTTTTCCAACAGCATGTGCTCACATAGTTTCTCTGTGTCACATTTTGGTAATTCTCTCAATATTTCAAACTCTTTCTTCATTATTATATCTGTCATGGTGATCTTGATCAGTAATCTTTGATGTTACTACACATTGTGTAATTGTTTGGGGGCATCATGATGAATACCCATTAAGGCAGCAAACTTAATTGATAAATGTCATGTGTGTTCTGACTACTCCACTGACAAGCTGTTCCCCCTTCTCTCTCCTTCTTCTTTTGCCTCCCTATTCCCTGAGACACAACAATATTGAACTTAGGCCAATTAATAACCCTACAATGCCCTCTAAGTGTTCAAGTGACAGGAACAGTAAAATGCTGTATACTTCACTGTGGTCTTATTTTGAGAAATTGCAACAGCCATCCCAACCTTCAGCAATGACCACCCTAAGCAATCAGCAGCCATTAATATTGAAGTAAGACCCTGCACCAACAAAAAGATTACTATTTGTTGAAGGCTCAGATAATAGCACTTTTTTTATCAATAAAGTATTTTTAATTAAGGAAATGTACATTTTTTAGGCATAATACTATTGTATACTTAATAGACTATGGAAAAGTATAAATATAACTTTTGTATGCACTGGGACACCAAAAATTTCCTGTGACCCACTTTATTGTGGTGGTCTGGAACCAAACTCACAAGGTATGCCTATGTAAGGAAGTATATATTGTATGGTTCCCTACATAGACATATATATGTCTGTGTGTATGTGTGTGTACATATATATACACACACACGATTATGTGTATATATATATATTTATACACACACACACACACATACATGTGTATGTCGATATCAAATGTCAGCCTTCTGTAATGCAAGGTTGGGATGAAGGGAAGGAGGGAGTGAGATAACTCAAAACTCAAAATGTAGCAAAAAAAAATTTAAGTCATCTAAAGAAAACAAAAAAGAATGAGTAGGTCAAGGGACAAAGAATAGAAATATTAAATAATTATATTAAATAAAAGTATAACTAAGACAACATACAAGTATGTGTCAGAAGAAGGACTTAAACTCAAATATTCAGGACTCCAATGCTGACTTTTACCCACTGTGCTACAATTATTTACCACAGTAGCCCAAGTGCTAGCTTTAATAAGACAAAAAAAAAAAAAAACATTTGGAGAACCAAACACAAGAAAAAGGGAGACAAATTTATCTATTCCTTATTATTATAGTTTACCTAGAAAACTCCAGAAGATTAAAGAAAAATAATAAATAAAATTATTAGCTTTAGGAAAGAACACAAAATAAATGAACAAAAATCATCCATCTTTCCAAATATTCGTTGTTAGAATTCAGTAAAAAAAAACAAAAAGCCACAGGGAAATTTCATTCAAAATAACAATAGAATGTATTAAATATCTGAGAGTTAACCTAATAAGACACTCAGAATTTATGTAAATGCAACTTATAAAACAATTTTTTTCACAGAAATACAGGAAACGTAATTACAGAGCTATTCATTGTTCATGAGTTTTGCCAAAGTTAAAATTACATTATTGCCTAAATTAATTTACAGGTTTAATTTTGTGCCAAAGTTCAAAATGATTGTTTGTAGCACTTGATAAAATAATGGTGAGATTCATTTGGAGGTAATAAAGGCAAGAATTTCAACAAAAATAACGGGAAAATGTAAGAATAAAGGAAACCTCCAATTAACAAATCTCAAGCTATATCATCTGACAATAATGATTAAAAATATTTTGTATTACCTAAAAACAAATAGAAAAGCAGATCAGTGAACTATATAAGATAAGCAAGACTTAAAAGAAAAGGAATATAGTAGCCTGTAAACTCCCAAACACAAACTCCTGAGGAAAGGCCTCCCTATTTGACAAGAATTTAAAGGAAAACTGGAAAGTAACTCTGGAGAAAATCTATTTAAATCAATATCTTATACCACATACTTCAAAAAGTTCTAAATGGACTGTGACCAAAATATAAAATGATATAATAAAATTGAAAAAGAACAAAATACCTTTTACTAATATGATTGGGATGGAAAAAATATCATAAGGTACAAAATAGACTTTGGATTACATAAATTAAAAATGTGTTTTATAAACAAAATAATGCAGCTGGAGTAAAATATTGGTGGAGAAAAATATTTTCCTCAAGCATATTGTATAAAAATCTGATATTTAGCATATAGTATGAAATTAACACAAATAGAAAAAAAATTTAAAGTATCCCCTAACAGGTCAAAAGATATGACCAAAAAAGGATATATCAAAGATAGATGGATAAGAAATGTAAATGATTAACAATCACATATGAAAAGCTTTAAATCACTTTTAATAAGAATTCAAACAAATGATTCACACATATCAAATTGGAAAAAATAGATTTTTTAAATGTTGAAGGGGACAGAGAGATAGGAAAAACATTTTTGGTGGAATAAAATGCTGAAAACAAATTGTCTTATGAGAATATAATAAAATATCATTGGGAATAATAAATTATGTATATGAGAGATAAAAGAAACATGGAAAGACAGAATTGATACAGAGTGAATTGAGCAGAACTAGGAGAACAATAATAAACAATGATTATTATAATATAAATGAAAACATTAAAGAAATCAAAATAAATGTGATTATAAGTCTTGGTTTCAAAAAACTGATGAAACACACTTCTCTATTGGAGAGTTGGAAGAAGACTGAGTATAGAATATTGTATATGTCACAGATGTGACATGCTTTTATTTTCCTATTTTCCTTTGTTAAAAGAATTTTTGGAAAGGGGAATTTGGGAAAGTTGCAATGGTCCAAAAAAGAAAACAAAACAAAAAGCATCATAGGATCGTAGCTAGAAGGGACTTCCAAGTTCATCTAGTCCAACCTCCTTATTTTATAGAAGAGAAACTGAGAACAAGAAAGCTTAAGTGATTAGTCCAAAGACACACAGGCAATACATGTCAATACATCAAGTTTTAAAAATTAAATTACTAAAATCTGACAATTCTTATATAGGCGACTACCCTTAGAAAGATGATCTAAAATTTGGAGACTGATGAGATTCTTATCAAAATAAGTGGAACAATTAGGACATAACCAAAAGTAATGGGTAACTTAGAGTTTATCTATGTAGAATATTAGGTAACACTCAAAAAATTAATCAGTGGGAACAAA
>NW_020954599.1:5897684-5915825 GCF_900497805.2 Vombatus ursinus | reverse complement strand
ATGTAGAATATTAGGTAACACTCAAAAAATTAATCAGTGGGAACAAAAGATCAAGAATATCAATGGAAATAATGATTAAAAATGGGAAAGAAATTAGCATCGCAGTACCAGATTTCAAATTATAATACAACGCAATATAATTAAAATAAGTTTGTACTGAACAAAAAATAGAAAAGCCAAGCAATAGAACAGATTAGGAATGCAACAAACAGAAGTAACTGGTCTTAGAAGCAGAATGTTCAATAAATTCAAAGACCCAATTTCTTACTCTTTAGCAAAAACTATTATAAATAACTGGAAAGTAGTCTGACAGAAATTAGGATTAGACTAACTTTCACACCATATGCCAAACTCCAAATGGATACATGACTTGGATATAAAAAAAAAAGTCACATCATGAATGAATTAAAAGAACAAGGGAAAAAAAGTTTCATGACTATAAGATTTCATAACATAGACAAAACCACAGATGATAAAATAGGCAAGTTTGATTACATAAAATTGAATCCAATGCAGTTAAAATTAAAAACAGAAAAAAAAATTCTTCACAGCAAGTTTCTCTGATAAAGGTCTAATATCCAAGATATATAAGAACTGGTTAAAATTTATGAAAAAAAAAGCTATTCTCTAATAGATAAATGGTCAAAGAATATGAGTAGGCAGTTCCCAAAGGAACAAGTCCAAACTGTCAATAGGCATATGAGTATATGCTCTAAATCACTAATAATTAGAGAATTACTCATTAAAATAACAAAATAACTCTGAGGTGCCATGCCAAATGTATGAGATTATCAAAAAGAAAAACAGGGAAAATGAAAATTGTTGGAGGGGACATGGGAAAATAGGTACATGGTTGGAGTACTGGATTGGTCCAGTCATTCTACAAAGAAATTTGGAAGTACATTGAAAAATCACTAAACTGTACATACCTTTTGACCTAGTGATACTACAATTTGGCCTATACAACGAGATCAACTAAAGAAGAAAAGGATGCATATGAACAAAAAATGTTTACAGTAGCTCTTTTATTCAGAGCTAAAGAACTGGAAATTAAAGGGGTGCTCATTAATTGGAGAATGAATAAACTATGGTACACAAGTGTAGTGGAATACTACCGTACTATTAAAAAAAATTATTAAAGGGATCCTTTCAGAGAAACCTGGAAAGACAAGTATGAACTGATTCAAAGTAAAGTGAGAAGAACCTAGAGAACAATTTATGCAGTGATATCAAAATTGTAAAGAAAAACAATTTTGAAAGACTCAAGAACTCTGATAAATGCAATAACCAACCTCAACTCCAGAAGACTAACAAGAAAGCATGCCATCCATCTTCTGACAGATGGGTAATGAACATAAGGTGTAGAATGATACATATATTTGTGTACATGCCTTGATTTGTTTTGCTTGGCTATGTGTATTTGTTACAAAGATTTTGTTTTTCTTTTTTCAAATATGGATATAGGTGTTGGGGAAGGGGAGAAGGGGAGCTAGTAATAGTAATAAAAAAAAGAAAAGAAAGGAAAAAAGGTCATTGAAGTTTAATTTTTTTAATGCACAGAAGAAAACAAAAAAAGTGGGCTAGTAGAAAACTCAGAAAAATAGGACAGCTTTGAAAGTTACTGAATTTATAATACATTTAAAAGGGAAAAAAAAGCTGTATGTATTAGAGATTCATGGTTTCACACGTAGTCTTTTTCCATTCTAATTTGTATACAGAAATGTTCCTTTTATTTGATATTTGGTAAGTTTAGAATTTTAAAAATTCAAAAAAAAAAAAGATTAAGTAGTGTCCCTTTCCATTTAGCTTTTAAAAGCCTCTTTTTTACAGTAATGTTCCATTTTAGAGACATTTCCTTACCTCTTGGAATTACTGTCAGTGTCTATCCCAAATCCCTAAAGCCTTCCCTACAAAATGTAGCATTGTTTTATTGTCCTTCACGGATCCATGCTGTATTCTATAAGCCAATTAACATGATTTTTTTCTTTTATCTTCACTTTGTTAAACAATTTCTAAAGCATTTCTAACAAATAACATCCAGTGCACACATAAGGTCTAAGCTTATTCAGTTTTTGTTGTACCCTTCAAAACAGTGATCAGGCTTCCTGGAATCAGTATCTTCTCAAAATCACGGCAGGGATTTTTGTCTGTTAATCTGTGACTAACAGACTGTGATTTGAGTAACCATAAAGACCCCTCTCCACCAAATTGTTCTATCGCTGTCTCTGAAATCCCCCAAATTAGAGAGCTATTATTTTAGTTTAAGGCTTAGAAAACATATTAGGCTGCTAACATTTACTCAGGGATTTAATTCAAATAGCAGGCAGCAAAGTCCTAAAGGAATAGATTCAGAATAGTCTAGTTAAGAGTTGGTGGAAGTACAAGGAAATCTGGAGCCAAAAAGTAGAAAAAATGCCTGAAGGAAATGGAAAATTAGATGGCACTTAGGAATAACATGGGAGTGATGAATGTCTAGAAACAAGTCATGGAGGGATGATAAAAGATGGAAGGGAAATGAAGAAAGGAAGTTGAAAGTGCAACAGGGATGAACTCTGCCTGATTTACAATTTTGCTGATAGATGCCCCATTTAGTTTCTTTTCTCTCCTCTCATCCCCTGCCTGCTGCCTCACCTAGGACAGAGCATCAATTTGTTATTTCCCTTTTCTCATTTCATATGCATTCTTCCATGGATCTAAGATGAATGAAGAATTTTCACCTGTTTTGCAGTGCAGTTCAATTCAACAGACATTTACTGCATGGCACTAGATTCACACTGAGTGCAACCTTTCTCTGTTCCACAGTCTGAATCTCAATTTGCAGGTCCAGAAATTGGATTCAATTATCTTTCCCACAAGTAACCAAGCTGGATGAACAGATTCACATCAACAGAACTCATGGGAAACTGACTATAATATCAATATACTTATTTGTAGTCATAGTCAATCTCAATTACCCATTTAAGGTACACCCCTCCCCAATTCCTATATCAATGACTCTGGGAAACTAATTAGCTATCAGGAGCAGCTTTTGAATATTAAGATTATGAAGGAAAGAGTCTAAATAGGTGCAAAGGACATGAAGAGGATGTTCCTCATTAGATGCTAATACTGGGTCAAAGGATATGAACAGTTTTGAGAAATTGATTAATCCCAAGGGAATAAGAAAATTGTTTGGGAAAATGATCCAAATCATTAATAATAGGAGAAATTGAAATTTAGTCCCATTAAATAACAAAAATGATGAAAGGAAGAAAGTAAGTATTCAAGGGATTAAAAAACATAGACACACTAATACATTTTTGATGGAATTGATTTAGAATTATGAGGGAAAAGTTACTAAGTTTTTCATACCCTTTGACCTAGTGATCAAACTATTATATATTTGCCCTTCCCTACCCACAATCCTACCAGAGCAGGAGGTATCAAATGTGTAAAAAATAAATAACAAGTAGTCTCAGAACAGGCATTAGCAAATATGAAGATCACAAGTAAATCTTCATGTAGGAGACTGTTTCTGAGCTGAGCTTTAACTTTAATATGAGCTAAATGTTCACTAGTTTTCCTAAAGAATAAGGTAAAAAATGACTAAACTTAAAGAATAAGGTTAAAGTTTTTTTTGTTTTTGTTTTGGTGAGGCAATTGGGGAGTCACACAGCTAGTAAGTGTTATGTGTTATGTGTTTGAGGGCAGATTTGAACTCGGGTCCTCCTAACTCCAAGGCCAGTGCTCTATCCACTGTGCCACCTAGCTGCCTCCAATGTTATGTTTCAGGTTATGTTTCCAAGCCTTTTGTCCCCGAGCCCACTTAGGAACAAAATTATGACACTTCAGATTCTGAGAGATCTTTCTTAACTTAAAATCTAAGTCAGAAGTACAGCTTTTGTAGCAGGCCCGAGAAAGATAAGAAGTGAAATGGAGAATAAAGAAAATGAAGTAGTGGCATTTTGCATTATGAAATACTCATTCACTAGTCTTTGCTCTTCAAAAAAAAGGAATGAAAGATATTCTATGTGCATATTGTTTCCTTGTCCCCCAATAGAATATAACCTTGGTGAGGGCAAAAATTGTCCCTGGGCCCTGACTCGGTCTCTGACACATAGTAGGCACTTAATAAATGTTTGTTGGATAAACTTGTGATCTCCTTAACGTGGACACTCCTGCAATAAACTGTAGCCCATCTGCACCTTACCTGTACTGACTTTGGCCCATGACCTCTCATAACTCCTTCCCAAGGGGCCTTCCCAGGGAGCTAGGGAATCTTCTCTTCACAGTTTGTATAAGCATATAAGCTAGCCAATGATAATCCCCACCTCTATCCATTCCTAGCACTCCTTCCCTTTCTGCTAATCCATCTTTTTCATTTTATTTCTGGTTCATAGTTCTACCATGGCAGTGGGCTTGACCTGTTTATAACCCCTAATACATATAAATCTCATTGCACTTTGACTGTCCTGAAACTTGTTTTTCAGAGACCAAGAAAATTCTCTATAATATAGCAACATCAGAAAAATATTGTTGTGAAAAAGATAGACCTTTTGCTCCAAGTAGATGCTTGGTGTTATTACAAGCAATGCAAGTTCCCCAAATTGAATACAAGTCACTCTCTTCCTTCTATTCAGCCTAGTACAGTGGAAAGAGCATTGATGCTGGAGTCAGAGGATATAGGTTCAAATCCCACCTCTGACACTACCTATGTGACTTTGGGCAAATCACCTAACTTCTGCCTCATTTTCCTTATTTGCAAAAAATTTTTTTAAATTATGGAACTAAGTGACCTCTGAGGTCTCTAAATGATCCTAACCAATTCTGAGGCAGTTCATTGTCTACTTGCAGTGTCTTTTCAAGATATATGAACCGATGGACCAGCTCAATGAGACTCTTCATCCTAGTCCATATCTGAGTGGGCTCTAGGATGATCAGAATTAGTGAAACTGCCAGACTCAAAGAGTAGCCGTTAATGGTTCAACATTATCTTGGCTGAGTTTATGTTTAGTCCTCCAGCGATCTGTGTTTAATTCTGTATTCCTCAATATTTTATTCAATTACTTCAATTAAAAGCATAGATGTCCTGCTCATCAAACTTCTAAAAGACACAAAACTGGGAGGGATAGTTAGCGTAATTTATGACAGAATTAGTATCCAAAGAGGTCTTGACAGTCTAGAATGTGGATTCTTAACATAGGGTCCAGAACTTTTTTTTTATTTCATAACTATATTTCAATATAACTGTTTTTCTTTGTAATCTTATTTTTTTATTTTACGCATTTAAAATCATTATTCCAAAAAGGGGTCTGTAGACTTCACAAGATTTCCAAAAATGTTCGTAACACCAAAAATGATAAAGAACTCCTGGGCTAGAGCATTAGGTTGAATCTAATAAGAATAAATTCAATAGAGATAAATGTAGTCTTATAATCAACTTTAAAAGTACAAGATAATGTAGGGGTGGGACATTTGTTTATGATAGTTCAAACAATAATTTCACAAAACTTTGGGCAGTAGTATCATGGTTTCTATTTTTTTTGGTCACTAAGCAATGAAATAAAGGGTTTTGATTTTATTTTTTAAATCTCAGTAATTCATTTAAAAAAATAGCTGTGATTTGGTGGCTTTAAAAAAAAGCTAATTCGATTTTGGGTTGTAATGAAAGTGAAGCTTCTGTAATACATAGACTATCTTTCTTCTACTCTGGTCAGAACACATCTAGAGTATTGTATTCAGTTCTGAGTGCCATAGTTTAGGAAGCACATTGATAGGCTAGAGTGAGGGCAACCAGGATAGTATCAGACCTTGAGTCCATGTCATAGGAGTATAAGTTGAAGGAACTGGGTTTGTTTAACCTGAAGAGGAGAAGGCCAGGGCAAAGGGGAAAGGGAGGAAGGGAAAGGGAATGATAACTTGTCATGTGGAAGAGTGACTAGGATCTTTCCATTTAGCCCTAAAGGACAGAAGCAAGAGTAGTGAGTGAAAGTTGCAAGAAGTCTAATTTAAGATTAATATCAGAAAAAATTTTCCTAACCATTAGAACTGCCCTAGAGTAGAATGGGCTGCCTTAGAGATGGTGGGATCGTCCTCATTGGAGGTCTCCATGCCCAAGCTAGATTACCATTTGATGCCAAAGGTAGATGACCATAGAAGTGATTTTTTTTTTCTTAACCAATCAAGCCTCCAGCACTCCCAATACAAACCTACGGATCTCACTTGGCTGCTGCTAATATAAGTAAGAACAAAAGTTTAGCAGGAACATAGGAAGTGATGCTAGCAGTCTTAAGCATTTCTCCTTTCACTTCCAGCCTCCAAAAAGAATTGTTGGCCTTTTCTACCTACACTTGTTTCTGATAAATTTCTAAGAGAAGAAAAATTATCTATTTTCTCCCTCAAAAGGGGAGGAGATGAAAAAGTTTAGGTTAGGAGTGGGGAACCTGCAGCCTCGAGGCCACATGTGGCCCTCTAAGTCTTCAAGTGTGGCCCTTACTCAGTCAAAGGGCCCCACCTGAGGACCTAAAGGGCCACATGTGACCTCGAGGCTGCAGGTTCCCCACCCTGGTTTAGGTGATACATACAGTGTGTATATATACATAATACATAGGTATACATAGACATTTTTTCATATACAATTTTTTTTATGTTTTAAACTCCTATATTAACTTTTCAGCCCCTTTGTCAGCAAGACGATATCTTCTACGTATTTGGTTAATTTACATCATCTAATTAGCTACTTGGGAAAACAGTCAGTCATGACTATTATTGCCTGAATGACTATCAGGCCAACGACCAGAAATTCCCCCCCCCCCAAAAAAAAAAAGTTCCTCCTTCAGGATAGTTTATTCAGAATCTTCTGTCCAATTTAAAACCTAAGAATGCTTTCAACCTTTAGTGCGAGTAGAAAAGAGCAAAAACTAATAACAAACAGCTCCGTTGAAAGAGTACTTTTTTTAATTCTTCAAATAAGTTGTTTTTTTTTTAGTGATTTCATTGATTAAAATAAAAAGAGTAACACACTGAAAGCTTTAAAAGAAAACTATCTTTTGGAAACCTTTTGTAGTCATGCTACAAATAGAAAAAAAATCCATTCTGAAACAAAGGCTCTTGCCAGCTACTGAATACTGAAAAAGGCAGATTTTCAACTGTATTCAGAAGTGAAGGTGACCATTTGAGGATCTCAAATAGACACTGTTACCACAACTAAAATATTTGTCCCTAATACTTAAGATATGAATAATATTTAAGATGTGAATTCTAGGGGCAGCTTGGTGGTGCAGTGGATAGAGCACCGGCCCTGGAGTCCGGAGAACATGAGTTCAAATCTGGCCTCAGACCAAACACTTGACACTTACTAGCTGTGTGACCCTGGGCAAATCACTTAACCCCAATTGCCTAAAAATAAATAAATAAATAAGATGTGAATTCTAATTTTGAAATCAATTTAGTGATTTTTAATAATGGATCATCTTTATAGCCTCATCTACTCTTTTCTGACTTGGACAAATCCATCTAGTACTGCCAGTAGTTCACATAGGTGAAAAGCCCCCCTTTCTTTTCTACCAAAAGATACCTTTGTGTGTACCATCAGCCCTGCCAGCTATACAGCGGAGTTCTTCTGCAAATGGTAGAATTTAGAACTATTGAATGAAAGAAGGAGGTTACAAGATGATGGGGTGGGGAACATGCAGTTTCAAGGCCTCATGTGGCCTTCTAGGTCCTTGAGTGTGGCCTTTTCACGAAGTCCAAGTTTTACAGAACAAATCCTTTTATTAAGGGGATTTGTCCTGTCAACTTTAGATTCAGTCAAAGGATCGC
This sequence comes from Vombatus ursinus, assembly GCF_900497805.2. Taxonomy (NCBI): domain Eukaryota; kingdom Metazoa; phylum Chordata; class Mammalia; order Diprotodontia; family Vombatidae; genus Vombatus; species Vombatus ursinus. The sequence goes on along the minus strand of NW_020954599.1, from coordinate 5,908,025 downwards.
ACTCGAGGACCTAGAAGGCCACATGTGGCCTTGAGGCTGCAGGTTTCCCACCCCTGCTATAGAGCTTGGTAGGATGCAGTAGTTACACATTGCAATGTGTTTCCTGGTGAAGGGCATCTATAACTCCTGAGGCTTAAATCCATTTGTGATATTACTGGAAAAAAGAGGGAGAGATTTTAAAGTCTGTCAAAATATGCCATTATTAACCTATGGACTTGTGCAGTAGCTTCTTATGAATGATTTGTGTGGTGGCTATTCCCTATGGCAGTCACTTTTTCCTCCTAGATTCAAATACTTTACTTTCATATTCCCTCTTTGTGGTACCTACAAAATACCTGAGTATTTCAGGTGGCAATCCTATTTTCAACTAGAAAAAGAGGGGAACTAGAAGCTTGAGGGGAAAAGAAGTCAAAAGGAAGAAAAATAAGGAGGGGTTATCAGATTATGAATCTTCAACTTCTCTATATCTGAAATTGGGAAATTTGAAAAGCAGTATGGAACATAGTAGATTTAGAAAAATACCTCACACCAAGATAAGCTCCAAATGGATAAAATATAACCTAGATACAAAAAGATTGCCTTATAAACAAATTAAAGAAACATGGAAAAATTTACCTATCAAATCAAGGAAAATTCATGACCAAACAAGGAATAGAGAATATCATAGAAGAAAAAAATGGATGCTTGATTACATAAAATTTTAAAGTTTTTTGCACAAATAAATCCAACAATCCTAAGGTTAAAGGGGAAAAACTAGGAAAATATCTTTTTTGCCTAAAGTTTCTCTGATAAAGGTCCCATGTCCATGATATATAAGGAGCTGCTTCAAATTTATAAGAATAAAAGCCATTCCCCAAATGATAAATGGTCTAAGGATATAAACAGGCAGTTCTCAAGAGAAGAAACCCAGCCTATCTATAGCCATATTTTAAAAATTCTCTAAATCACTAATAGAGAAATATAAATTAAAGCAATTCTGAGGTTCCACCTTACCCACATCAGATTAGCAAAGATTAGCAAAGAAAAATAGCAAATGTTGGAAGTGTTGTAGGAAAGCATTGATGTACTGTAGGTGAATGATGCATCCACCTGTAAAGCAACTTATAATTATACACAAAAAATTACTTAACTGTGAATGTTTCTTGACCCAGCTATACTACTATTTGGCCTATACCAAAAAGAGATCAAAGAGAGAGGAAAGGTCCTATATGTACAAAAATATTTATAGCAGTTCTTTTTTGTGGTGACAAAAATCTGGAAGCTAAAAAGATACCTATCAATAGAGGAATGCTGAAAAAATTGTGGCATATGAATGTGATAAAATGTTATTGGGTTTTAAGAAATGTAGAAATAAATTATTTCAAAGGGTCAGGAATAGGAATTAATTTTCCTTAAAAGGCAATAAAGCTTCCCTGGGACTTGATTGGCCCCTGCCTCTCTTAATGAGGCTTGCTGGTCACCTGAGAACATGAAAAGTCCCACCCATGGGACCTCTAATCCCCTCAGATTTAGACTTCTAAAGACCATTATCAAGTAACTCTATTCTTCACCGTATCCTACCTTGATGACCAAACATTTCCATGTGGAGACAAGGGGAGCCAATTCCAAAGAAAAAAGACTAATACCACCATGTTATTATTCAGTAGTTTTAATCGAGTCCAATTCTTCATGACTCCATTTGGGGTTTTCTTGGCAAAGATGCTGCAGTAGTTTGCCATTTCCTTCTCCAGCTCATTTTACAGATGAAGAACTAAGGTAAATAAGGCTAAGTGACTTGCCCAGGGTCAAACAGCTAATGAGTGTCTAAGGCCAGATTTGGACTCAGGTCTTCCTGACTCTAAGCCCAGCATGCTCTGAGCTATCTAACTGCCTTGCCTAGCACATAGTAGATGCTTAATAAATGTTTCTTACTTCTTTTCTTATTAATGCCACCCCTAATACAAAGACTTACATGAATTAATTCAGAGTGAAGTACGCAGAATCAGAAAAACAATTTTTTATTACAACATCAATATTATAAAAATAAACAATTTTGAAATCTTTTATAAAGGGATTAAGAATGAAATGAGTAAAACCAGGGAACCACTTTTTATAATAATAACAACATAGCATAATGGCAAAAAATTTTGAAACTTATAAGAACCATTATCAATGCAATGACCATCCTTGATTCCAGAGTAACAAAATTTAAACATGATAATTGATTCAGGATACAGAATGAAAGTTGTATTTTTTTAATATGGACAATAAGAGAATTTGTTTTGCCTGACTACATAGATAGATATAGATATGGATATATAGACATAGATATAGATATATAACAAGAAATTTATAGAAGTGAAAGACAATAAATTTCTGTTTCATTAAACAAAAACTTTAATTTAAAAATGGAAACCTATTTCAGTATGACACTGGCAACAACCTACTGCTATGTTTTAGAAAATAGTTTAAGACCAAGTCTGGGAGTATGCAATGTTTTGAACATAATACAATATACATCTTTTACATAATCCATTTGTTTTGCTTTTTTTTTTGCCCAAATAGTCTATCTTTGGTGTGTTTCATTAGTTGTTTTATCCCTTAATTTCTACCAGTGTCTGCATAATGGTACATGTATCTTAAAATACAAAATTCCATACAGGTGAGAAATGAATCTCTTACCTTAAGTTCATAATAAATGCCTGTTAAAAACTGGTTTAAAAAAAAACTGGTTAAGTGATTTACCTTGGGGTGACCCAATAGTCATCTGAAAACCTTTCCTGAGTCAAGGTCGAGAACACTGTCCATCATACCACCTCTCTGCCTCTACTGGGAGAAAGCTTCCCATGGGCAGAGTCCAAAGTTTTGGTGGGAGAGAGATGAGGATGATGTCTAGACTACAGGAAGCATAGGATGGAGATGGGAATTATAGGAAACTCCTTCCATCAATGCAACTCAGTACTTTGTAACTGAAAGTCTTAGAGATTGGATTGAGGAACAAAGAGGTTACTTGACTTGTCTAGAGTCAGAAAGCCATTAGATTTCAGATCCAGGATTTGAACTCAGGTCTTCCTAATTTGAGTTCAAGTTCTCTTTCAAGTGCCTCTCAGATGTACCCTTAAAGCTAAATCTTTGAGACATAAATTTAGATAAGAAGGAAAAAAAAAGAAGTACTTGAATCTAGTTCCTTTCAGTCTTGGCCTTATAGATTCCCCTTCTCAGACCACACAATACTCTTTGAGGGAAGGGGCAAAGGGGATGGACATTAGATCTAAGTCATGCCTTTCAGGTCAAAGTCAAGATGGACTGTTGTTTTTTTGTGGAATATGAAATATGCGACTCCACAATTCCTCAATCCTCCCAGTCTGTTGAAACCACTTTGGAGAAATTGTAGTTCTGTTCTTATATCTAATTTGAAAAATATATTCTAATGGCATTAGGAGAACTGCAGCCTGTGAGGTTAAGAGATGGAAGCAAATGATTAATATAGATTCTTTAGGTCTCATAAATTGCTTAAAAGGAAGAAGAAAAATTCAATCCTACAATGATTTATTTGAAGCAAAGCAAAAATAAAACTCCGTGTAGGGACACTGGAGCTTTTGGGCTCCAACCTCCAACCTAGCAGGTTCACTCTTGATCTGGACAACCAGAAGGACAGGAATAGAGACATAATAAGGGGGTTATTTAATTTATTCTACTCAATGGGGTTGCTGATAATGGGAACACCAACTGCTACACCATCCCCTAATTACTCTTCTCTCAGGGGCTGGTGAGAATGGAGCAACAACCCCTGCATAGGAGCTTCAGCTCCTACAACATTCCCCTAAGTCTCAATGGGGGCCAATCAAGACACACACAGCTTGGGTATTCCCCACTTACTGACCATTGGTCACTTGATTTATGGAGGAACACATAAAGAAGGTAATTTGCCAGCCATAGCCTCACAAGTTTACATTAACTTTAGCAATATCATGGTGAATCAGCATAGTACAAGCACAGTAGGTGTTTACAATTTGAGCACAAAAGTTTACATCATTACATCATTATACCTCACTGCACAGTCACAGTAGAAATTGTTTATGATGTGAAATCCTGGGAACTGGTAGATTATTTACGGCCGCAGATCCTCGGAAGAAGTATCTAAAAAAGAATAACAAAATCTAGCCTACATACACTCCACAAAGCCAAAGAATAAAGGGTAAAGTCATTAACCTGAATCTGTGAATGGATTCAGAGACAAACTCTCTTTGTCATGCTTTTCAGAGTGATTTTTGGTCTTTAACAGATAAGCACAATTTTAATGGCAGAGGAAGCAAGTTGGGTTTTTGTTGGTTAATATGTGTGGGGTCGACTTCTAAGGCACCTGCCAACACCATCAAGTCTCTAGCTCATACTGTTGAACTCTGAGCTTCACAAGCACTAAATTCATTCTCACTTCTGAAAAGAACCTGGATTGAAGCACGCTCCACAGCATACTGGATTTGTAACAATGCCCAGAAGCATCCTATTTTGTCATGTGTGAACATTGCCAATAGACAACTCACAAACCCACTTAACTCATAGCTCTAGCCATGATGTCCCCCAGGAAGAATAAATGACTGGTTTGAATAGAGTTATCAAAAAATAACTTGGTTTCTTTTTGACTCTTTTGACTGATCAGTCCATCCTTTTCTCTGGGCAAATCAATTTTATTGATTAAAGGACCTGATTTTTCCTTAGATGGGAAAGGGATGTGATAAGCATTTAGTAACTTCTTATTAGGTGTTAGGCACTGTACTAAGTGGTTTACAAATCTCTCATTGGATCATCATAACAACCCTGGGAGGTAGGTGATGTTAATATTCCCATTTTACAGTAGAAAAAATTGAGGTAAACAGAGATGAAGTGACTTGCCCAGGGTCACATAGCTGGTAAGTGTTTGAGACTGGATTTGAACTCAGTTCTTCCTGAGTCCAGGCCAAGTGCTCTATCCACCTATCTCAGGGGTGGGGAACCTGTGGCCTCAAGGCCACATGCGGCCCTCTAGGAACTCAAGTGTAGCCCTTTGACTGAATCCAGGCCTTACTTGAGGACCTGGAGGGCCATGTGTGGCCTTGAGGATACAGGTTACTTACCCCTGAAGCTGCTTAAGCACCCTGAATGAGGGTGATTCCCCACTGAAAACAATATAAAATTCAACTGCCTTGTTTTACTTAACAGTTTCATACAAGAGGATGAGTGAGCCAAAAATATGCAAAGCCAGTGACAGAAAGAGCCTATACCTGTCACATGTTCATTGTTGAAATATTAAAAGGTTAGGAGCAGTATTATTTTTATTATCCATTAAAAAAGAAAGCATTCCATCTCAAATGTCAACTTAAAAAAAGAAAGAACTAAGCAAAAGTTTTATCAAATTGATGACCTGGGTGCTCTCACACTCTTTGAGGTCTCTTAATTAAGTGATGTCCTTGCATTCCAGAACCGTGAGGTTCTTTACTAACTGGCCTGGTTTTCTCTTTTTGGGAGCGAGTCCTATTGGTTAAACCTCCAGCCCCACACCTTTGCATTTTCTAGTTCTGTATCTCTGTTCTGCTCCTTTTTCTTCATAAATTCCAAATGACTTTCCACATCAGAAAGTTTGCAAGGGGACATTACTTCACCTGAGTCCAGGCAAAGACAGGGATGATGTAGAAATGCCAAACTCTACCCCCTTCTTCTCCTGATTCCTGAAACACTTTGTAGAGTGCATTTGGTAATTTGCCATTGTAACCACTGGCATGAAGAGCTTTCAGGGCTGAGCTCTGACACCCTATTTGGTTTGGACTTTGACTGCTCAGCTAAAACTTCCATTTGTATGCATTTATTCTGCTGCACACATTATGTTATCAGTCACTTTCAATATTTCAGAGTCACAGCAGGCCGTTTCTGACACACATTTGTCAGAATAAACTGCCTTGATTGCTATTATTACAGACTGCAGCTCCTGAGTAAGGGGAAAAGGCTTGTGGAGAGCCTGAATATTGAAACTGCCTGATAAAACAATAGACAAAACAGAATAAAAACAGAATAAATGCATGCAAATAGATGTTTTAAAAGGACAAGAAAATGCAGGATTATAAAATAGGCATATGGAATTCAAAAACCCATGAAGAAATATGTAATGATTTTTTTTAAAGGATAACAAACACATTGAAAATTACTTGGTTCCTGTGACTATCAGCTAGTAAGGTATTGCTTACTTAGCTTTCCAGTAATCAGGGATTTATATAGATTTTGGTAATGAAGGCTATTATTGGAAGGACTTTAAAATTCAATAAGCATTTTAGTGCCTCTTATATTGCCAAGCACTGAAGTTTCAATGACAAAAAAAAAAATCTCTACCCTCAAGGAGCTTATATTCTATGGGAAGGGAGTTTTAATTCTATTGAGGGATTAGGCCATAAGTACTCTATTAATTCCTAGAGCAAAAAAAAAATGTTCAGAAGAGACAAAAAATGGATGTCTTCTTTCTCAACTAAATAAAAACTCTAGGGAAATGACAAGGTCCATGGGGCTGTCCTTCATGTTATTACCAAGAGCAGGAATGAAAGGACATTGCTAGAATTCTGACATTACTAGGATTGCTCAGAGGGAAGGGATTTCTTACTGTCAGTGTGGCCTTTTGACAGAGAAGTTAATATTACATTTGATATTAATAGTAGTCTGTCACATTTTATTTTTTAAATTTTCCCAGTAATACAAGAATGAAACCAATAGAAAACACACACACACACACACACACACATACACACACACAGAAAATAATTATTCAAGTCAAAGGGTAGACACAGACTAAGATACTCAATATCCCTTGTGCCAATCACCTGTTGTAGCTTACATATTCATGTGGCTATAAACAAGTATATCCCTTTCTATCCAAGACATGCCAAATTTTGAACCCTTCTTTTGTGTATGTGTTACCTGTCATTTTTAGGTTATAAAATACTCCGAGATTAACTCTCTGTCATGTTCAGTGCACTGAACATTGTTCAAGTTTAACAAATAATGAGTACTAAAAATAATCTTGAAGCTAAATTTGAACCAAGTGTTCAAGAACCATAAAACGCATTTGTGGATGAGTAACTTTCCCTAGCATTTTTTTCCTATGCTATGTTAACGCTACACTAGGATGATGTTCTGACATAAGAGACCCTTTATCCCAATTACTCCCCTCAGTTTGAGGAGAGGAGAGGAAAAGAGAGAAGAGAGGAGAAGAGAGAACAAGAGGTGAGATGCCCAACTGGAACTGGCCAGCTGGGTCCCCATTCAGGCACCTCAGAGCACTCACAGATTGTGGTTTGTCCTTCACTATTCACTGAATGGATGCTGCCTCACTCAAAGTGAGAACCTGAAAACACCTTAGCTTAAAAGGACCAATGTCTCCCACTGCATCCTGGGCCATCTCCCATCATCCTGGTCGATATCTGGCCACTGGACCCAGATGGCTCAGGGGGAGAGAATGAGGCTGGTGACTTTGCACAGCCTTTCCTCACTCAAATCAAAGTCAATTGCAAGTCATGTTGTCATCTCTCTGATGTCATGGTCCTCTTCCAGAATGAAGGACAAACCACTCAACCCCTCAGTGCAGAAAGGCATGAGACTAGATCAGGGGTTTTTAACTTTTTTGCGTGTCATGAAGCCATGACAGATAGTGAAGTTAATTTACACTTCTCAAAAGAATGTTGTGTAAGTACATAAAATAAAAGTCAGTCAATAAACATTTGTTAAGTGCCTAATTAGTGTGCTAAGTGCTGGGGATTTTTTTTTTAAAAGGCATAAAACAATTCACAGAAACCTATTGTCCAAGAGTTTGGCCTAAGAAAGACAGAGTTAGGTTGTCTGACTCCATGTTTTATATCTCTCAAAGCGTGGCATGCATATGCACGGGAGCCAACAGTTTGGAATTGAGAGCTCCTCTTGGAGTTGGGGTGCACAGTTTACATGTCCTTTGAAGGGTAGGTGTTCCCAAGAGGTGCCAATCAACTCTGATTGGTTAACATGCTGGGGGAGGGGCTTTATTAAAATAAGGGTCTTGGGGGACGTGACTGAGGTCACCTAAATCTTGGTCAAAGAAAATCAATTTCCATATCACCTGTCTTGACTATAGGAGAATGAACAGGTCTGAGCAAACACAATGAGCAGGAATACACGCATTAACCTAAACTTAAGAGTTCCTTCAACTATCTGATTAGATCTTGGCCCAGTCTTTAGAAAGATTTCCCACACTGGTTGGTTTCTGGATAAGGAAGTAGAAAAGGAGAAAAGTCTTGGTAAGAATCTATCTCTACCTAAGCCTGAGGAGAACACAATAGGCCTTCCTACCTTAGATTAATCTACTTCAGAGGTTGGGTTGGGGTTTGACCAGGATAAGGAGACTCAATGCCATCTCATTATCCGTAACGTTCTTCTGAAGAGAAAACTGAACTTTGGAAGAAGGGGCTGGAGAAAGCTCTGAATCTTCAAGATAATGATTATTAAAAATCATTTTTCGCACTATCATATTGAAATAAAAGTGACCTGTTTTTTGCCATCCATGTTCAAATTTACACACAGACTAGAAGATCTCTAAGTTCCCTTCTAGCTAAGCCTATTTAAATTCCTGATTACTAGAAATCTAAGAATCACGTTCTTATTAATATTTCCTCAAACCTGTACCCAGAGGCCAGGATTTGGGCCACAATTCCAGCCAATTCTACCCCCTGCTTCAGATAATGGTCTCAAATTCTGAGAAGTGTTTCTTCTTTTTTTTGATGGTTGTGTTCCTATGCAAAATGTTCTACTTAGGTGTTTCCTTGGAGGCCTATCTGGATGCTTCATTGAGGGCAGAGTGCTATGGTTCGATTACCTAGAAGTATAAGCTTTTCAGCGGAGCCTAGCACACAGCTGCCAATTTCCTTTTGAGGGCAATCAGTATGTTCATTAGTAACTGAGTTGAAGGAAAAAAAATTGGCTTGTGCCAAGTCAGTGACCTGGATCCTGTTCAAAATGAGTGTTCCACTGAAATGGACCATTCACTTCCATTTCCCATGGGCTCCTTTCTGAAGAGCCTTTCCCTTTCCCCTTTCCTGCTAACAATGACAAGATTTTAATTTGGAAAGAGAACATGACCCTTATGGTCTTATATGTTCAAATCATAGCCAAGTCCTACTTTGTGCCCTCTTAGAAAATGGAAAAGGAAGCTTCACTGGAGACCAGATTTTTTAAATAAATAGGCACTCTGTGTCAAGATTTATCATTTATTATTTATTAGATTTATAAAGATTTTGTTATTGTTATTGGCAGTTTTTCATAGAAATGCCACTGAGCTATTGAGGCAAAAGCAAAATCTCCCAGAACCAAGCCAAAAGTTTCATGGATAGTGCCAGGAAACATGGATTGAATAAATATATTTGGGCCAGTTGAAAGGCAATAGACATCTCAAGGAACCAATAAAATCCCTAGAACATTTTTCATACAAGGCCAAGTTAAAGAAAGGCCAAGAGTTTCTGGTTCTGAATCAGAATAAAATTTTCAGTGAACTACAGACAGTGAATCACTTTCTCTGATGACTGTTTCATTTTAGTCTCAATAAATATATTTTTAATTAGATGTTATACATATCCAGAATTAATCTGAAAAGGGGAACTTTCTGGAAATTGAAACTAAAAATAAAGTAGCCTGTTTGAAAAATGTCATCTACCAGAAAAGGTCTGATAAAGTAGAAAAGGTTATCTTTGATTTTTTAGCTTCTGAGTTGCTCTATAAGTCCCTGTGTACTAAATGATTGACAGAGTGGAATAGAGACATCAGAAGGAAGAGAGATAATGAAGATACTGTAGGAAGAGTTCAAACCTATACTCCGTAATCTTCAGTGGGAATTTCCATTCCTTCTCTTGCACTCTTTTAAATTTTAAATTAGATACCATTGTTAAGAGGCCTGACAGAAATTAAGGGCTAGTTCTTAAATTGAAAACCTGATCAAGACGTGAGGCCTAGATTTTTAGCATACTGTATGACTTAAATTGAGGTTTTCATGATCTCTTTTCATAGTAGAATTCCTGATTCACTACAGAATAGATTTACATGCTATTGCTTACTTTGTTTTAATACCAACTTTGTTATTTTTAAATATTTTATTTTCCCCCAATTAAATATAAAAACAATTATTAACATTCATTGTTTTTTTGTTTTGTTTTGAGTTCCAAATTCTATCTCTTCCTTCCTCCCTATCTCCCACTCCATCTAATATAGGTTCTACATGTGCTACCATATAAAATATTTCCATATTAGTCATTTAAGGAATGAAGGAAGGAAGGAAGGAAGGAAGGAAGGAAGGAAGGAAGGAAGGAAGGAAGGAAGGAAGGA
>NW_020954599.1:5887703-5897674 GCF_900497805.2 Vombatus ursinus | reverse complement strand
GGAAGGAAGGAAGGAAGGAAGGAAGGAAGGAAGGAAGGAAGGAAGGAGAAAAATAGCATGATTCAGTCTGTATTCAGACAGCATGAGTTCTTTCTCTGGAGGGGGGATAGCTTGTTTCATCATGAGTCCTTTGGGATTGTCATGGATCAGTGTATTGCTGAGAATAGTCAAGTCATTCATAATTCTTAATTGTACAATATTGCTGTTACTGTGTACAGTGTTCTCCTGGTTCTGCTTATTTCACTTTATTTCACTTTTCACATTTTCACATTTAACTTTGTATCAGCTCATGTAAGTCCAGGTTTTTCTGAAATCATCCTGCTTGTCATTTCTTATTATAACTCAATAATATTCCATTACAATCATACACCACAGCTTGTTTATCCATTCCCCAATTGATCCCTTCAATTTCCAATTCTTAGCCACTACAAAAAAGAGTTGCTATAAATATTTTTGTACAAAGAGGTCCTTTCCCCTTTTTGTGATATCTTTGGGATATAGACCTAGCAATGTATCAAAGGATATGCACAGTTTATAACCTTTTGGGCATTGTTCCAAATTGCTCTCCAGAATGGTTGGAGAGTTCACAACTCCATCAACAATACATTAGTGTCCCAGTTTTCCCATATCCCCTCCAACATCCATCATTTTCCTTTTTTGGTCATATTAGCCAATCTGATAGATGTGAGGTGGCACCTCAGAGTTCTTTTAATTTGCATTTCTCTAATCAGTAGATTTAGTAGAATTTAGTAGATTAGTAGATTTAGATCATTTTTTCATATGACTACAGATAGCTCTGACTTTGTTGTCTGAAAACTGTTAATATGTTTTGACCATTTATCAATTGGAGAATGATTTGTATTTTTTTTTGGCAAGGCAATTGGAATTAAGTGACTTGCCCAGGTCTCACACCATGTAAGTGTCAAGTGTCTGAGGTTAGATTTGAATTCAAGTCATCCTGACTCCAGTGCTGGTATTCTATCCACTGTACCACCTATCTGCCTCAAATAACTTGTATTCTTATAAATTTGACTTGGCTCTCTATATATTTGAGAAATGAGGGGAAACTAGGTGGCACAGTGGGATAGAGCACTGGCGCTGGAATCAGAATGACCTGAGTTCAAATCCATTCTCAGACACTTGACACTTACTAGCTGTGTGACTCTGGGCAAGTCTAACCCCGATTGCCTCACAAAAAAAAAAAAAAAAAAAAAAGAATGAGGCCTGTAAAAAAAAAATCCCAGTTTTCTGCTTTCCTTTTAATTTGGTTGCTTTGGTTTTCTTTGTGCAAAAATTTTAATTTTATATAATCAAAATGATCCATTTTACATTTTGCAATGTTCTTTATATCTTGTTTGGTCCTAAATTCTTCCCTGACCCATAGATCTGACAAGTAAACTAGTCCATGCTCTCCTAATGTGCTTATGTTATCATCACCCTTTCATGTGTAAATCATATACTTATTTGGACATTATCTTGATAGACATTGTGACATGTTGGTCTCTATACCTAGTTTCAGCCATACTGTTTTCCAGTTTTCCCAGCAGTTTTTTGTCAAATAATGAGTTTTGTCCCAAAAGCGTGGATCTTTGGGTTTGTCAAACACTAGATTACTAAATTATTAAATTAGTTATTTACTACAATGTATTGTGTACCTTTAATAATAATAATCAGCATTGTTATAATGAAAGTTTCACAAATGAAGCCAACTATTGATAATTTTTCTGCCTGATGGGATAGTGTTCTAAAAATGTGAGGATTCCAGAACACTTAGGGCTAAACACAAGTGATTATTCATATGAATTATGTTGATAAATGAATATTCTTAATAAAAAATTTTCAGTATCAAATTTCTTCCTAATTACATTTATTTAAGCTCCACTTAAGGTTCTGTCTCAGTAGAAATGATCCCCAACTATGTAAAATCATGGCTGTCTTTCAAATTATTTTGTTTTTCTATAAATGCTGTTTTAAATAATGTTTTTAAATAATGTTTTTGAATGGCCAGGAGGCACTTGTTTTCTAGGCATATTTTATACTGGAACCAGTGTTCAAAGTGAGAAAGATAAAAGGTAGCTTGTGTATCATTCTTCTGAAAGAAATGAGAAAGTTGTATAGATTGTCTTCAGGAGCAGATTTAATCGAGGCATTTGGGGAAAAAAGATAAGAGGTTAGCTTCAAACCACACGAAGGGAAAACATAGCATCCCATCCCACTTTGCATGAGACATGACAATATTCTTTCCCATAGAAATGGAGTCAACCTCAGAGGACCACAATAGGATTTTAGTCTTCCTGCCCCTCTTAAGGAAAAGACCTTTCCTTTCTCCAGTGTCTTTGTCCAATAACACAAAAACAAACTACATTCAAGGAAATGCACACCTCATTTCTAGAAAACAAAGCAATCAGATTTTAGCTGAGTTGTCCTGAAACATACCGGCTTGCTTAAATCCTCAATAAAGATGTGATCTCTAATGAAAAGTCATTCCCCTCTAGGCACGACTGGTTTCTATACTGAGAAAATGGTCAAGAGGACTCAGTGGGTATCAGTGTATTGACCCAGCCAGTCACAAACAATTATCAAATAGCTGGGACATTTTGAAACAGTCTGTTTTAATTTAGTTTGGTTCATTCCTGCTGTTGCATTACCATTCTAATTTATAAAATCAGCATTCATTCTTGCAGCTATACCAAGATGAATGTGACAGTCACTGACCTCACAGAGCTTACAGTAAGAGGAGGAGGAAGAGGAGAGGAAGACAGCTAACATTTGTACAGTGCATTAAAGTTTGTAAGCTTTTTGCAACAGTGTCTCATTTGAGCCTCACAGCAAGAACTCTGAGGTCGATACCACAGGTATCACAGCAAGTGAAACTCATTCTGAGAAAGGTAAAGGTCACTATTTGTAAAGGGCAGAGGCAAGATCCAAAGTCAGGTGCTCCTAGATCCAACTCCAATACTCTATCCACACAGCCTCTTAATGGAAGAGTAGGGAGATAAGATTTTATGTACATAATTTACTCTAATGCAATAGATTATCAATGTCATAGAAGAGTCAATCAGTCAGTCAATAAACATTTATTAAAAACTTACTATGTGCCAAGCACTGTGCTAAGTGCTGGGGATTCAAAGAAAAGCAAAAAACAAAAACAAAAAAAAACTAGTACCCATTCACCAAAAACTCACAAATTAATAGGGAGACAACATGCAAATATCTATGTTTGCATATATACAAAATAAACTGGAGATAAATAACAGAGGGAAGGGACTAGAATTAGGGAGGATCAGGAACAGTTTCCTGTAGAATGGAGTATTTTAGCTGGGACTTGAAGGAAGCCAGGATACAGAAATGAGGAGGGTGAAAATTCCAGGCATGGGGATCAGTCAGTGAAAATGCCTGAAGTTTAGAGATGGAGAGTCAGTGTCACTAGATAGAGGGAAGAGAATTGTAAGAAGAGGGATGTACTCTGCCATTGCTATATATGATGATTGGGCCTTCGAAGCATGGGCAGTATCCTTCTATTGTCTCTTTGCCGGCCTGGTTAAAATAATAGTCATTATGCTTGTTTACTTTCAAAAGTCTAAGCATAGTATTTTTCCTTAGCAAAATGAATTTTACCACCATTACTACTTGATAGAGTTCTAGAAATGGTAGCTATTAGCAATGAGCAAGATAATAGGCATTTGTGGAAAAAAAACTAAACTAAAACATCACTATTTACAGATAATATACATAATGACTTGATTTAAAAAAACTAAGGTAAAGGGATAAGAAATATCCATAGTTTCTAGATATTACAGATAGAAATCTGGGGAAATTATTGGAAAGAAAAATGTTATTTGTTATAAAGAAAATTGTATGAAAAGTCTTTGGCTTTTATTTACTAATGCATACAACATCTATATAAAATCAACTATGAAATAATTATACTAAAAATAAGGAAAAATTCTATAGCCAAAATGGCAATATTCTCCAAAATCACTTGTAGATTGAATGTACTATCATCAAGAAAACAATGGGCTACTTCATTAAGGTGATAACAGAATTGATATGGAAGAACAAAAGGAAAAGAATACCAAAAAAGACACATGACAGGGGAAGGAGAAAAAAGATAACCTGCCCTGATTCATTTGACATTGTGCTACAAAACAGTAATTATCAAAATAGTCTGGCTCTTGATTTTAAAAAGGAAAAGATCAATAGAATAAACTAATAGAGCATTAGAATCAGAAGCTGACAATGTGCAATATTTGATAAGTGTATGATAAATATGTGAAAAGTGTGGAAGGGAATCACTATTCAGTGAAAACTTTTGGGAAAATTGATTTAGCATTATAGCAGCAATGGATTTTGTTATAGCAAAATACTGACTTAAAATCTCTTTTCCACCAAGGACAGTATCTCCCATAAATACATCAAAAATAGGTAAGATTTCTTAAAAGATGTGACAGAGAAAATCTTGTTTGATCACCCTCTGAGGGTCATTAATATCAAGGAAGTATAAAACAAGAAGGTAAACATATATCCAAAGTGTTCCCCACTGCAATGGAGGAAATCCATCACTGTGTCACTGATTCCGAGTTAAAGAGTGGTTCTCTATAAACGATCTTTGGTGTTTGTGTGTGTTGGGGGGGGTGTACATATATGTATATGCATATGTATACACACATACGTATATGTATATACATGTATACATGCATATACTATGTGTGTGCATATATACTTGTATACATATATATACATACATGCATATGTATATATGCGTACACATACACACTACACACAGAATGAGAACCTCTGGAGGACACTCCTATTTATAAATGATGCTCTGGTGATTATATCAAGCCTGGGAACATTGCAGTGCTTCCTACCTAAGAGCCATAACCAATAAAAATAGTCCTATAATCCAGAAAGGAAAAACTAGATAATTCAAGAATGGCTATCATCAGAGATTATTATATGTTGTTCGATTACAGAGCTCATCCATCAGGATGTGTGTGTGTGTGTGTGTATGTGTGTGTGTGTGTGTGTGTAACTTTATCATTATTAAGGACATTAAATAAGGGGAATTAATATCTGCTTTGCTCCTATACCCTAAGGACCATGAGACCTCCCCATCTGACTTGCAGCTGAAAACTTCCATATGTATTATTTACCCCATTAGAAAGTGAGCTCTCTGAAATAGGGATTGTCTTACTTTTCTGTTTGTATCCCCCAAGCTTAGCATAATTCTTTGTTCATATTAAGCACTTAATAAATGCTTTATTCATTCATTTATAGATAGATAATCTTGAACAGATACTACAACTGGTTCAACTGATATTTAGGTAGAAAGAAAGCAGACTAAATTGCCTTTGAAAATAGAGGGCTCCTTTAAATGATTACAAATTTTTTTTCTGATACAAGGACCCATCTTTTAAATGTCTGTATTCTACTGGAATTGTGTGGCTGTGTGGCGATAGAACACTATAGGCTATGGAAAATTCAAAACATAATCCTCAAAAAGCAATGGAAAAAAAGCATGGTGAAGGTTTCTAGGCTATAACACATAATTAAGAGGGAACTAGAAAGAACTACAGTTTTAACCAAAAAAAAAAAGTGATAGGAATGTATGATTGTAAAAAAATAAGTTAATTACATGGCTACAATGGCTAATTCATAAGGAAAGTTCATATGCTCCAATGATATCATCAAAATGTCAAGAAAAGAAAGAAAAGTCTCAAACATATTGGATGGATGGCTCCCACCTCCCCCACTTATGGAGGACATGAATAAGAATTTTAAACAGTATGGTCAGACATGGATGGGTTGTAATCTGCATATTTGAAGGGAACTCAGATCCATTCAAGTGAACCAATGATTGAAACAGAAAAAATAATATGTATATGAAAATAGAATTTTGTATTATTTGTCACAGCTATAGAAGAGGAAAATTCTTATCTTTTTTTTAAAAATTAGGAGAAAATATAGATGGTTTTTATCATATGAAATTGAGAATTTTCTAGAAAATAATCTAGGTTAAAAATCTCTATGATAAATGTTGTATTGGAAAGACCATTGAACTTTGTCATCAGAAGTCATGGATATGAATCTAGTTTCTACTAAAGAACTATGTGACCTTATACAGATTTTTTTAACCTCTCTACCCCTTCCTCAGTTTCCCACTCCTATTTCTTTATCTGTAAAATAAGACACTTGAACAATGTGATCTCTCAAAGTCCCATCCTGTACTCCATCCAATGATCCTATTTTTTCCCAGGACTGATCTTTCCCTTATCTACCCTAATTTCCATTCCCCTCCTCATCCCTTTCCCTCCTATTTCCCTGTTGAGTGAAATATGTTTCTGTAGCAAACTCCGTGTGTGTATATTCTTCCCCTCTTTGACTAGTGTAGATAAGTGAAGCCAAAGAGTCAACCATTCCTCCCACTTCCACATTCTTGTTTGTGTAGATGTCTATTTACTCATCCTGATTTTGTGAATAATTTCCCTTTCCCTTCCTTTCCCTTCCCCACCAGGGTATTCCCCTTCCCCTCTCTTTCCACTCTTTTCTTAAGATCAAGACAGTAGACCTACTCCCAGGCTTTCCATCTAATTAGACCCCTCTATGTGATGATTATAAGGTTCAGAGAAAACACAAGCCATCTCCCAGCTCTTGAATGCAAGTGCTTGATCCTTTTTTTATAGTCCCTTATCATTATTAATTCACATTTACCTTTTATATTTCTCTTAACTCCTATGTTTGAATTTCAAAGGTTCTATGCAGCTCTGATGTTTTCATTAGGAATGCTTGGAAATCCTCTATATCATTAAAGATCCATTTTTCTTCTGTAGAATTTTAGTCAATTTTTCTGGGTAAGTTATTCTCAGCTGTGAATCTTTATCTTTTGCCTTCTGAAATATTGTATTACAAGCTCTTGTCTCCTTTATAATGGTCGGTGCTACATCATGTGTGATACTATTGCTCCTTGGTAGTTGAATACACTTACAGTATCTTTTTTTATTTGACCTGGAAGCTCTAAATTTTGGCTATGATGTTCCTGGGAGTTTTCATTTCAGGATATATTTCAGGTGGTAGATCCAGTTCTAAGAATCTGGGCAGTTTTCTCTTAAGATTTCTTGAAATATTATTTTGAGACTTTTTTGTCATGGAAATCAGATAGTCCAATGATTCTTAATTTTTTTTTCCCCAGGTTATTTGTTTTGTTTCACTTTTTTGGGGGGGGGGGGGTTTGGTTTTTTTTTTTTGTTTGTTTATTTTTGCTATGAGATACTTTACATTTTCTTCTATTTTTTTCAGCCTTTTGACTTTGTTCTGTTTCTTGTTGTATAATGGAGTCATTGGCTTCTATTTGTTCCATTCTAATTTTTCAAGGAGTCTGTTATTTAGGCAAGGTTTTGTACCTCTTGTGCCAACCTATTAATTCTCTTTTCAATTCTTTCTTCCATAGCTCTCATTTCTTTTCTGTTTTTTCTCTCAAAAGTTCTCATTTTACTTATAAAAACATTCTAACCTTCTTAAAACTCTTGCTTCATCTCTTTGAGGAATTCTAGTTGAGTTTTTGCCCAAGCTGTGTTTTTCTCTGGGGCTTTACTTGCAGATGCTTTGAAGTCATTCTTTTTTGCATTTTTTTCTAGACCTTCCCTGCCACAATGTTTGTTTGTTCATTCTCCTAGCCTCTTGACTTTGGACTTGATGTTAGGTCTGTTTTTTTGACACACTACTGGAAGGAAAGTCTAGGTTAGTCCTACTGCTGCTTGAGGTATTAAGTTATTCTGGAATCTCAGGGATAGGCTGGGGACCTGCAAGTTTTTAGTGCTCCCAAAGTCACCTCATCTAGGGTAAAGTTTGATTGCTCTCCCTCTGATATGAGCCCCAAAAGTTCCTGACCTGGGTTTAGGCCTGAGCAATAGTAGATTGCAGTTGGATTCAGCCCCTATCAACCATCTGGAAAGCTTAAGCTGGGATTCCTGCCCTGGTTATCCCGTGGCAGGCTGAGCTAGATGCTAGAATTGAGACTACACTGCTCCTAGGGTCTGAGACACCACTACTGTTTACTCCTTTCTCAGTACAC
Source organism: Vombatus ursinus (assembly GCF_900497805.2). Lineage (NCBI taxonomy): Eukaryota > Metazoa > Chordata > Mammalia > Diprotodontia > Vombatidae > Vombatus > Vombatus ursinus. The sequence goes on along the minus strand of NW_020954599.1, from coordinate 5,889,600 downwards.
CACCTGGGGCCTCCCTACCTGCCACCTCCCCTAGGTCCTATTCTCTATCTGCCCTGGATCTGTGCCTTATAACAGGGTAGTGAATGACAAAGTTGCCAGTTGGCACTTGTCCCTATTACAATAAACCAATATGGGTCTTGTGGTACCTCTGATTGCCAACATTTACAGCCTATCCCTTGGGGTGCTTTCAAGTACAGTGTTCTCCTGGTCTGATCTTGACCCCAGTGCCTGCAGACATCCTTTTCTGTTTCCCTCTGTTAATGTGAGACAGATAAATGACTTACTGTGACTTTGTTTTTCTGGATTTCCCCCATGAGGACTTGGTCTGCTACATTCTTTTGATCTGTTTGGAGGAGAGTTTTTGTTATGGTTGGTTTTTGATGTTGTGGTTGTTGGTGGTGGTGGTGATGGTGGTGGTAGGGGAAGAGTTGAGTTTGGTCTACTGCTCCCTGCTTCTCTGTCATCTTGACTCTACCTCTTCCATGATTGTGTTTAGTGAAGGACTCTTCTATCCCCTGGGTATTGTTTTGTCAACTAGAACTTCAAATAACCTCTGTTTTTATCAATATGAAATTACAGCTCCTCTATGAATTAAGAGATCACTTCATGAACTGATCTGGGCCAAAAAGAAGAAGCAAAAATTACTTTGCCAGCCTTCTTGCAATGATCCAGGATAGATTATGATAGTCCTCAGTAAGTAGACCCAGTTTGTCCCTAGTCCCATGCTTGAAATCTTTCCAGTTTCCTAGGACCTAGGAGAGCTTTCTCTTCATCGGCATAACACTCAAGATTCCAGGATTGGGCCATGGCATGATGAGACAGGTCTGATATGTTGTCTATTTCTGTTCTTGGGAGACAATCATTTTGCATAACAATGAAGTAGTATATAGAGAGAGAGCTTTAGAGTCAGAAAAACCTAAACTGATGTCTACTTTCTGACACTAACTATAACTGTGGTGTATATTATATAACATCTCAGTGCCCCAGCCAACTATCTTAGCCTGTAAGTTACATACAAATTGCTGATCTACTTTGGTGAATGAAGTTTCCCTATACTACCTTATAGGACTGTTGGGAGGAAATCCTTTTATAAATTAAAATGACTACATAAATATTGACATTGCTAATTTTCTAGAGAGGTCATGTTCCATAAGTTCTCTTTTCTCTCTTCCTATACATCTCAAACCCCAGCCCAAATTTGGCATCATCCTCCATTCTTTCCTGTGAAAATCAGCCTCTGAGGAAGAGATGGCCCTTCTCCTTGGTCAGGCCAAATCTCCAATCTGAATTCTTGATCCCGTCTCCTCTAGCAGATTCCTCCATGATCAGCTCTTATCTTCAATCTTCATTCTCTCCCTCTCCAATGAATTCTTACCATTGGCTTATAGACTGGACCAGGTTTCCCTTAGCTCTAAAAAAATCTTTACTTGGCCCTACCATCTGCTCAAGTTATTAACCTATCTCCTTGCTCCCTTTCAAAATCATACTCCTAGGAAAAGTTCTGTCTTGCTCCTCAAATCCTTTTGCAATATGACTTCTGACCTTATCATTCAAATGAAATTACTTTCTCCAAAGTTCCCAACAACCTCTTAATTGCCAAATCCAATGACCTTTTCTCACTCGTCATCCTTCTTGACCTTTCTATAGCACAATACTATTGACCACCTTCTCATCCTGAATCTCATCATTGGTTTTTCATAACATTGATTACTTATTCTCCTCCAACCACTCCTTCTCAGTCTCCTTTGATGGATCATCATCTAAATTTCTCCTACTAACCAAGGTTCCACCTGAAAGGTCTGGTCTGGTCTCCCTTCTCTCTCTGCAACCAAAATCAATCAATCAATCAATCTCTCTCTCTCTCTCTCTCTCTCTCTCTCTCTCTCTCTCTCTCTCT
>NW_020954599.1:5845637-5887693 GCF_900497805.2 Vombatus ursinus | reverse complement strand
TCTCTCTCTCTCTCTCTCTCTCTCTCTCTCTCTCTCTCTCTCTCTCTTCCTCCCTCCCTCCCTCCCTCTCATCCCCTTTTTATTTCATACAAATGATTCCCAGATCTGTGTATCCAGCCCTAGTGTCTCAACCAACTCTCAGTCCCACATCAGAAACTACATCCAGACATTTTGGACTAGATATCCCATAGACATATCAAATTCAACACATCCAAAACAACTTACAATTTTTACCCCAAACTCACCCCTGCTTCCTAACTTTCCTATTTCTATCACAGAATAAAAGAATTTGAATGTTGACAAGGCCCTCAGCTGTCATCCAGGCCAACCCATACACCAAAGAAATCCCTGATACAACATACACAACAAGTGGTTGTCCAGCCTCCACCTGAAGACCTCCAGTGATGAGGAATCTACCACCTTTCAAGCCAGCCCGTTCCAATTTCAGACAGCCTTGATTGTTAGGAAGTTTTTCCTAATCTGAAGTTTAAATTTGCCTCTTTTCAACTTTCACCCTCTGTACCTGTTCACGCTCTTTATGACCATACCAAGCAAGTCTAGTCTTTCTATATGACAATTCTAAATTACTTGAAGACAGCTATCATGTCTCCCCTGAATTTTCTAGTCTCCAGGCAAAACAGGCCCCAATTGCTTCAACCTATGCCATGGTCTTCAAATTCCTTCACCACTGCCCTCCTCCGGACACTCTCCAGTTCATTAATGTCCTTAAACTGTATTTTCCAGAACCAAACATAATATTCTGAGGAAAGCAGATTACAATAGAACTATAAGCTCCCTTTCCTGGAAGCTGTGTCCCTCTTATTACAGGCCAAGATTGCGTTAACTTTTTTGGTTGTCTTATCACTCTATTGACACAAAATCAGCTAGCAATACACTAAAACTCTCAGAACTTTTTCATAACAACTGCTGGTTATCCATGTCCCCCATCTTATACTTGAAAATTGATTTTTTTGAACCCAAATGCAAGACTTTTGCAGATTACTTGTCTAATCTCTGATCAATTTTATTTATTTATTTTGGTAGAAGAGCGGTATCTGAACTGACTGGAATTTAAAACCCAAAGATTTTATTTTTAAAAAGACTAGACTGACATATTTATCTCATGAGCAACATAGAGTGTTTTTATTTCAGTTGAATCACTCTATCTCTGACACCAATATGGCTTGTCAGTAGTTATCATTCCTGAAAAGTCGGTTTCTCCAGGTTCTATTTCATTGTTTCCTCTTTCATTCTTCTTGTACCTTGTTTAAACTGACACTCTTCAGCTTACTTTGAGTGATTCCTTTAAGTCTTTTCTTGTTCATTCTTCTCACAAAAATAGTCCACAGAAATTTAGCAAGTGCTTTGGCAATCCCAACAAATGTTTCTGTGTTGACTGCAATTAATAGCTAATCATCATAATAGCTAGCATTTCTACAGAATTTCAAAGTTTACAAAGTATTTTACAAATATTATATCATTTTACCCTCACAACAGCCCTGCAAGGTAGGTGAAATTTTTATTCCCATTTTACAGGTGAGAAAACTGAGGCTGAGAGCTGTTAAGTATCTTGTCCAGTGCGGCCAGTAAATGTCTGAGACAGGAATCAAACTCATTATCTTCCTGAATCCAATTACAGTTCTCTACTCATTATACTATCTAGATGGCATTCAAGGCTCCAAGTATTGGATAAATGATATCCCAGTGAAACACAACTAAAGGCTGGATATATATCCACTGTAATTCTAAGTCAGTTGGACAGCATCATTTAACTTAAACCCATATGTGATAGAATTCACCAACCAGGCCCCTTCAATAATCAAGGGAGGAAAGGTCTTCTCAGGAAGACCTTTCAAAGCACAATTTTGCCTTCAAGTTAACTATCAGAACTAATTTTCTCCTATGACCCCCTAGCCAGCTTTCTGATCCCACCACTTTCTTCTTCTCTGCCATTATGTGACCTATTTCTTATTGCTAGCCTTCTTCCTTATTCCGAGACCTGAGCAGAGGCAATCATGGTATCCATTCCCTTGGTATGGCTGCCTAGCTCCCTACAAAGAGCATAGAAACCACTCTTTTCTTAATTAATCTATAAGTAGGAAGTGTGGTATAGTAGGGGGAAAAAAGCATTAGATCTGGAGTCAGATGACTCGTTTCAAAACACAGTTCTGTTATTCCATATGTGGATGGCTTTAGAGATGTCCTCATTGTAAAATGAGGAAGAGAGACTGTAAAATTAGTATGCATATTATTATCACATACATCATTTGTGTCATAGAGCTAGATTCCATAAAAATAGAGTAAGGATGCATAAGTAGGTTGTATTTATACACATACGTGTATATGCATTCATACATATATATCAAACATGTATGTTTGTATATGTATGTGTGTTTATATTTGAGAGGCAACATGGATGGCATCATATACAGAAAGCTGGCCTCAGAGCCAGGAAAACCTGGGTGCAACTCCTGCCCCCAACAAAACTGTTTATGTGACCCTGAGTGAGTCTTTTAATCTCTTAGTGCTCTTTGTTGTTGTTTTTCAGTCGTTGGGTCATGGCCAACTCTTGGTGACCCCCTAGACCATAGCCTGTCAGGTCCTTCTGTCCTCCACTACCTCTCAAAGGCTTTCCATGTTCATTTTCATCGTTTCCATGACATAATTTATCTATCTCATCCTCTGCCATTCCCTTTTTCTTTTGCCTTCAATTTTTCCCAACATGAGGGTCTTTTTTTGTTGAGTCCCATCTGCTGATTATGTAACCAAAGTATTTAAGCTTCAGCTTCAGCGTTCCATCTTCAAGTGAAAAGTCTGAATTTAATTTCTTTAAGGATTGATTGCTTTGATCTCCTCACTGTCAAAGGGACTCTCAAAAATCTTCTCCAGCACCACGATTCAAAAGTATCGATACTGTAGCATTCAGTTTCCTTCTAGTCCAGCTTTCACTGCCATACATTGCTACTGGGAAAAAAAAATTTTAAAAAAAAACATTGCTTTGACTATACAGACCTTTGCTGGCAAGATAATGTCTCTGCTTTTTAGTATGCTGTTCAGATTTGCCATAGCTTTCCTTCCAAGGAGTAAGCATGTTTTAATTTCATGGCAGCAGTTGCCATCTGCATCTCTGAGCCCAAGAATAAAAAATCTGACAATACGTTAATTTCTTCTCCCTCTAGTTGCCAGGAAGTGATGGGACCAGTTGCCAAAATCTTAGCTGTTGTTGTTGTTTAATGTTAAGCTTCAAGCCAGCTTTTACGCTCTTCTCTTTTGCCCTCACCAAGAGGCTTCTTAATTCCTCTTCACTTTCTGCCATCAGAATGGCATCATCTGCATATTTGAGATTGTTGATATTTCTCCTAGCAACCTTAATGCCAGCTTTTGATTCATCCAGCCTGACATTTCACATGATGTACTCTGCATTCCAGTTAAATAAAATAACAATATACAGCTTTGTTGTACTCCTTTTCCAATCTTAAACCTATCAGTTGTTCCATGTTCGGTTCTAACTATTAGTTCTTGACCTGCATAAAGGTTTCTCAGGATATAAGTAAGATGATCTGGTACTCCCATCTTTTTGAGAACTTGCCACATTTTGTTGTGATCCACCCGGTCAAAGGCTTTTGGGTAATCAAAGAAGCAGAAGTAGATGTTTTTTTTTGGTTTGTTTTTTTTTTTTCTGGAACTCACTTGCTTTCTCCATCATCCAGCCAATGTTGAGAATTTGGTCTGTAGTTTTTCTGCCTCTTTGAAAAACAGCTGGCTTTTCTGATAATTCTCAACTCACATATTGCTGAAGCCTAGCTTGCAGAATCTTAAGCATAAAGTTGGTGCGTGAAATGAGTGCAATTGTTCAGTAATTTGAACATTGCTTGGCATTGCCCTTCTTTAGGATTGGGAAGTAAAGTGAATACTCAATACTGGCCACTATTGAGTTTTCCAAATTTGCTAGCATATTGAGTGCAGCATTTTAACAGCATCATCTTTTAGGATTTTAAACAGCGCAGCTGGAATTCTATCACTTCCACTAGCTTTATTGTTAGTAATGCTTCCTAAGGCCCACTTGACTTCATTCTCCAGGATGTCTGGCTCTAGATCTTTGTAATTATAGGTGCTGTTAAGATTTTTCTTGTATAGTTCTTTTTTGTATTCTTGGCACTTCTTAATCTTTTCTGTTTCTGTTAAATCCCTACCATTTTTTCTTTTATTATGCTCATTTTTTCATGAAACATTCCCTTGATATCTCTAATTTTCTTGAATAGATCTCTTGTCTATTCTATTTTACTGTTTTCATTGCTTTATATTGCTCATTTAAGAAAACTTATCTCTCCTTGCTATTCTCTGGAAATCTGCATTCAGTTGTGTATATTTTTCCCTTTCTCCTTTACCTTTTGGTCCTCAGCTATTTTTTTTTTTTTTTTTTTTTTTTTTTTGCTTTTTGCTAGGCAGTCAGGGTTAAGTGACTTGCCCAGGGTCACATAGCTAGTAAGTGTTGTGTGTTGTGTGTCTGAGACTGGATTTGAACTCAGGTCCTCCTGACTCCAAGTCTGGAGCTCTATCCACTGCACCACCTCACTGCTCCCTCAGCTATTTCTAAAGCCTCATCAGACAGCCATTTTACTTTCTTGCTCTTTATCTTTGAAATGTTTTTTGTGCCTCTGCACAATATTGCAAACCTCAGTCCATAGTTCTTCAGGCACTCTATCTACCAGATCTAATTCCTTAAATACATTCTTCACCCCACAGTCAGCTCCAGGTCTTGCTTTAACTGACTATGTAGAGCTTCTCCACCTTTGGCACAAAGTATATACTCAGTCTGATTTCTATATTGATTATCTGGTGATGTCCATGTGTAGACTCAGTCACATTTTGGGTTGTTGAAAAAGAATGTTCGTTATGACCAGCAAGTTATCTTGCTAAAACCCTATTAGTCTCTGCCCCACTTCATTTTGTACTCTAAGGTCAAACTTGCCTATTATTCCAATTATCTTTTGATTTCTTATTTTAGCATTCTAATCCCCTATGATGAATGTGATGGGGATTTTTTGGTGTTATTTCTACAAGATGTTATAGGTCTTCAGAGAAGTGATCAATTTCAGCCTCTTCGGCATCAGTGGCTGGAGCACAGACTTGTATTACTGTGATGTTGAATGGTTTTGTCTTGGATTTTAACAGACATCATTCTTTCCTTTTTGAGATTATACCCTAGTGCTGCTTTTCTCACCCATTTATTGACTATGCGGGCTACTCTATTTCTTCTAAGGGATTCTTAATCACAGTAGTATATGTAATAATCACCTGAATTAAATTCAATCATTCCCATCCATTTAAGCTCATCGACATCCAAAATATTAATGTTTAATCTTTCCATCTCCTGTCTGACCACATCCAGCTTACCTCAGTTCATAGATCTTACATTACAGGTTCCTATGCAATATTGATCTGTATAGCATCAAACTTTCCTTTCATCATCAGATGCATCTGAAGCTGAGCTTCCTTTCAGCTTTGACCCAGTTACTTCATTAATACTGGAGCTACTTGTGGTTGTCCTCCACTCTTCCCTGGTAGCATATTGGATACCTTCCAACTTGAGTGGCTCATCTTCCGCGTCATCTCTTCTGTCATGTTAATACTATCCACGAGGCCTTCTTGGCAAAGATACTGGAGTGGTTGGCTGTTTCCTTCTCCAGTGGATCACCTTTCATCAAAACTCTCCAGTATGACCAATGCATCCCTCATGGGTAACTCTGCCCAGTATAGCTCATAGTTTCACTGAGCTACTTGTTGATCCTACTCCCAATTTTATCTATAAAGCATTTGGGAATGATTTGATTGTGTTCTCTTCCTTCTCATGTTCCCCTCACTTGCTGCTTGCTTTTTGAAAGGCAATCTTCAATTGCTCTCCTACATGTTGTTTTTTTCAAATGAATTTTGCCGTGCCCTATCATTGTCATGGATTGTCTTATCCTTCCATTTTATCAAAAAGATTACTGGATAAGACAGTTTCTGGACTTTTTTGTCATCTTCATTGTGGTCGCTATTTTTCATGAGTTAAACTTATTTAAGAAAGGATGATCAAGTCAATATCTTCATATTATAAACAAACTGTATTAAAAGAAAGTTTGCAGTCAACACGCCCACATGCCCCCAAAGCTTTTTCACATAAACTCCTATTTAGATATGTTTTCCCTATCCTGTACTTTTGCAGTTTAGTTTTTCTCAAGCTAAATACCTAACCTTCCTTTCCTTCCAAGGATGTCAATTTGGCCTTTCTCCAAGTCAATAGTTCATCTAAACAGGTCAAGTTAGAGTGTCTGTAATCATACATAAGGTCCTTTTCTCATCTTTATCCTTCCTTCTAATTTGGTATTGATTTTGACCTTTGCTCTAGTCAGTTGATGATCTGACTGCACACAGGCAGCTGATTCTACAATGACTTCTGCATCAGTAACCATCATTTCCAATCTGTTCAGATATAATCAATTTTATTTTTTAGTGATGTGTTGCTCTATGCTCTCTGTATCCAAAGCCTTCTAACTCACTTCTTGAAGAAAGTATTCATGATATTCAATTGTAAGGCTTATCAGTAATCTAAACAACCTTTGACGTCTTTCACTGCTTAATCCTGAACCATAATTTCCATTCTAGCTTTTACCATTGTCTCCTGAGCTCATTTTCTCAATGAAGTAGCTATTAAATTTAACTGAATTGAATAGAGTTTATCAGATTCTCTTCATGTAAGTTTTTCTTTGTCTTTATCCTCTCCATTAGGCATTGGCAAATTAGCTGCAACTATCTTCAATTTCTCTGTTTGAGCACTGCAAGATGAGATGACCAAGTGTCCCATAAAATGTGTCTTACTTCCTTTGGAAAGCATAAAATGAAATCAGCCCCTTCATTTCCCTCTCTAAAGAAGCCTATGACCCATCATTCCATTTAGCTGCAATTTCTTCATGCCTTATGATTTTATTGATAATAGAAATGTCAATATGGATGTGATTCAGTTCCTCCAGAAATGTAATGCCAATCTCCTCCTACTTTTCTGCCACCCCATCAGGATTGAGACAGGAGGGGGTCCACACAGACTTAAGGGTAGTTTGTATTTTTACTTAAAGTACAAATATTCATCACTTAGTAAATTAATCACCCACGGATCCCCTCATCATTTATCTAAGCTGATAACTTAGTTACAGGAACCTCATTTTGACATTTTGCCAGTTTGGCAGAATCAGCTGGCTCTTAAGTTCTATTGACATAGCCAGTCTCTTCTAGCTGTGTGATGAAATTGAAACAAAGTCTTTCTGAATAACTATGATATTGAATATGCAATAAGTGTATTAGAAAAGAACAAAGAGAGAGGATCAAGGAAGTTCTCATTGTGTTGTGGGCCAGGATGCTGGGAGAACTGGGGAGATTTGACTCAAGTCAGTGTAATCTCACAACCAACCCATGACGTTATGAGCCAAGAAGCAAAGAAGCAGACCTTGGAGCAGTTTGAGTTACCTTTGCCCTCAGGCAGATTAATCTGGGACCCAGCTCTATGCTGGTTGAGCAAGGAGGGTATAAAAAGAATTTTAGGAAGTTAGCAGAGATCTCCTGAGACCCCAAGGAACTTCCTTCCCAACTCCTTGTTGGTGCTTTTACCTTCCTGGGATGTTTAGGTTTTTTTTATGTTGTTATTTTTGGGGGTTTTTTGTTTGTTTGTTTTATTTTATTTAGGTTTGGTTTTTCCGACCTTGTGGATTGTTGGATAAATTCTAATTAAAATAACTGTTTAATCTAAACCTTCAACTGTGTGATTCATTACAGCAGAAATGGAACCACAACCTAGATCTGTGGAGTAGGTAGCATTTAAGTTGAGCTTTTAAGGATAAACAGGAATTCAACAGGGGACAAAGTAGTAGATCGAGCTATCACTCCAAGGTGTCTTGGAGTTAAGACCTGGGTTCAAATCCCATCTCTGAAACTTTCTAATATGGGACTATTGGCAAATCCATTAATCTCTCAGTGCCTTCAGATAACTAACAAACACCATAATTTGCAAATGAGTTACTGATCTCTTTGGCATTCCCTGTACCTTTGAATTTATAGGTCCTGACCTTCCCCCACCCCTTAAAAAAATACAACCAGTAAAGAAGGGGAATGTGGACATTGGAGACATGGGAGTGGGGGGTAGAGGAGAGAAAGCAGGGAGCTGGGAAATCATAGTACATATGCAGGGGCCTAAAAATGATCCAGTTTTAAGGCATAAAGAATGCATGACAAATTATGAGTTAAAACTAAGTATTAAAGGCAACTTGTCTTATAAGTAAAAGGTCTTCATTTCTAGTTCACAGTGGCTGCTTTGCCTTATGTTTGTATCACACTCCCAGTTCCTGATAGTTATCTGCTCTCCCCTACATCCCCAAACATACCCTCAGTAATCTCTCTAATATTCAGCATAGCAGACCCCAAATCCCTAAACCAACCACTCCCTGAAGCAATTTTTCCTCTGACACATCCTTACCTTAGACCTAGGAATCTCCCTTTCATGAAAGGACCCCCTCAGGGCTCCTCCTTATCTGCCTAGTCTCAACTTCCCATAGAAAGTAGGGCTACTTTCCCCATCCTGCTGCCTCCTCCTTCCTGTTCCTCTTTTTTCTCACACACATATACAGTCCTGCCCTACCTTCTATCTCCCAGCAGGGAGAACACTCTCTGTAAGTTGTCTTTTGAAAGTGATAAAATTCCATTTCAACCCCCTTTTCCTTTAAATTTAATCAACAAAATTTAGGTAGCAATTCTCCATAAACTTCTGGAGCATCTGGGGATTTAATCCTCGAAAGGAAAAAAAAGAATCATTCATACAAAATGATGAGTCCTGTCATAAACTTCTTCCTGTGGGAATCTCGGTTCCATACCCCATCCATTCTATATATGTAGTCTTCATATTTCACCATTTCAGCCATGAGAGGAAAGAAGGCTAAGAACTAAACATTGAAGCCTATATTGCACTTGTATTATGTGAAGAGGTGGTTTTGGGGTGCTCCTAGATGCACAGAGGCACCCCAAAATCGTGGGAAAAGACCAGATCACACTGCCTGAATGAATTCAACTCAGATCTTCTTCCAGCCAGAGAAAAAGTTTATTAAAGATAAGCATATAGGCCAGACTCCAAAGGAACCCAAACATCAGGGATCTAAATGGGGATTAAGATGGTCAGGTGCAGCGTGAGGCAGTCTCAACCTCTTGGGTGTGAGGAAACCTCAGCGTATGAGTGGGGACTGGGGTGGATAGACCATGTGATGCCCGATGGGAGGGCATGAGGGGTCTCAGCTTCTAAGCTTGAGAACAGCTCAGCATCAGAATGGGGGAAAGGTGAGTCTTAAGTACAGACTGGGGGAGGGGCCATGCAGTTTGGAGTGACGGGAGGAAGGGGTCCAAGGAGTGGCCAAACAGTTTGGGGTGAGGGGAGGAGGGGTCTAGGGAGATCTGGATGGGGGTGGCCAGCAAGCTGGGGCAAACGGAACACTGGTGCCCAGCTAGGATTAAGAGTGGGAACGGCCAGGAAGGCAAAACAATGGGAAAGCCAGTTGATGGTAGAGGTGGACCATTTGGAAAAGGGTTCAGGTGAGAATTTCCTTTTGGAATGTCTGAATGATTTGAACAGACAATGAGAATAGATAATGAAGGGAGCTGGAAAGTAAAGTTTGCTTTCAAAGGGCTTTTAAAGGGAAATAAGGCAGTTTCTAAAACTTTAAGGGTTTCCTGGGACTGGTAAACAAAACTGAAGCCAGGTTCTTTTTGGGGGCCGGGGAGGAAAGATGTCAAAGAGAGATAAGTGAGTCTATAAGGAATCTAAAAGTTTTAAGGTTTTTCTGGGAATTGTAGGTAAACCTCTTCATTATGGATAGGGGTTTTGCACAAGTTTAAGTATCTCTGCAGAACCAAACAGATTCAAAGTGAGACAACTGTCATAGAGTAAAGGTTTACAGATTACACTTTTCCTATTTCCAGCCAAATCAATGGGCATGCAACAGTTCCCAATCTATTCCTAGTTTACTTCCTATAGTAACAGGACCAATATTGTTTTTGGTTTTTTTGTTACATTTTAAGTTCTGATCTGTCTCCCTCCCTCTCCACCTTGCACTAAAGAAGGCCACCATTTGACATGGATACATGGATAGATGGATAGATATGTGTATATAAACCCATACTAGACATTCTTCTATTCCTTCTCTGTAGGTGGATAACATCTTCCTCCATGGGTCCTTTGTAGTTGATTTAAGTATTTGTAATACTCAGAATAACTTAGTCATTCATAGTTATTCTTTGAATAACATTTCTGTTACTATATACAACATTCTCTTGGTTCTGTTCATTTCACTCTGCATTATTTCATGCAAGTCTTCCCATGTTTTTCTAAAATCAACCTTCTCATCATTGTTTACAGCATAGTATTTCATCATAATCATATATCACAACTTGTTTAGCCATTCCCCAATTGATGGGCATCCTCTTAATTTCCACTTCTTTGTCATCATAAAGTGAACTGCTATAAATATTTTTGAATGTATAGGGTTTTTTCCCCTTTTCCACTGAATTCTTATCCCACAAGTTTAAATCTTTACATTTGTCACACACAAAATCACCATAATCATTTACTACTGTATAATGTATGTCTATTCTGTTCCACTGAGTCACCTTTCTGTTTCTTAGCCAGTTCCAGATAGTTTGGGGCAGCTAGATGGTACAGTGGATAGAGTACAGCGCCTGGAGTCAGGAACATTCATCTTCATGAGTTCAAATCCATTCTCAGACATATGCAAGCTATGTGATCCTGGGCAAGTCACTTTAACCTGTTTGCCTCAGCTCCCCATCTGTAAAAATGAGTTGGAGAAGGAAATAGCAAATCACTCCAGTATCTTTGCCAAGAAAACCCCAAAGGAAGTTATGAAGAGTCAGATACAACTGAAAAATGACTGATTGATACCACCAGATAATTTTGATAATTATTGCCTTATAATACAGTTTAAGATCTGGTACTGCTAAGCTTCCTTCCTTTACATTTTTTCATTGATTCCTTTGATATTCTTGATGTTCTGTCCTTCCAAATGAATTTTTTATTTTTATCTTTGCTAAGTAAAATAATACTTTGGTAATTTAATTGAGATGGCATTGTATAAGTAGATTAGTTTAGGTAGAATTATCATTTTTATTGATTGTTCATGGGTAGGCCAAGACAATGTAATATTTCTCCAATTACTTAAATCTGACTTTATTTGTATAAAAATGTCTTATGATTATATTTGTGTAGTTCCTGGATTTGTCTTGGCAGGTATACTCCTATATATTTTACACTGTCTACAATTATTTTGAATGAGTTATCTCTTACTATATCTTCTTTCAGGGTTCTGTTGATATGTAGAGATACTGAGGATTTATGTGGGTTTGTTTTACATAAATTTATATTTTATCTGTGCTAAAATTATTGTTTCATCTTGCTTTTCAGTTGAATCTCTAAAATTTTCCAAGTATATCTTCATATTGTCAACAGAAAGAGATAGTTTTATTACCACATTGCCCAATTTGATTCCTTTGATTTTTTTTCTTTTCATTACTATTGCTAGCATTTCTAATATAATATTGAATAATACTGGCGATAATAGGCATCCTTGTTTTACTCCTGATCTTATTAGGAAGACTTCTTGTTTATCCATATTACACATAATGCTGATGGTTTTAGGAGATGCTTCTTATTTTAAGGGAAAATCCATTTATACCTCTGCATTCAAGTGTCTTAATAGGAATGAGTGTTGTATTTTGTCAAAAGCTTTTTCAGCATCTATTGATATAATCATATGATTTTTGTTATTGATTTAGCTAATTATGTTCATATTTTCCTTATGTTAAGCAATCCCTGCGCTCCTGGTATAAATCCCACTTTGTCACAATGTATAGTCTTTGTGATACATTGTTGTAATCTCCTAGCTACTATTTTATTTAAGATTTTTGCTTCCATATTCAGAAGTGAAACTGGTCTATAATTTTCTTTCTCTGATTTTGCTCTTCCTGGTTTAAGTATCAGCACCATATTTGTTTCATAAAAAGAATTTGGTAGGGCTCTTTCTTTGCTTATTATTCCAAATAATTTACTTAATATTGGAATTCATTTTTCTTTAAATGTTTCATAGAATTCACTAGTAAATCCATCTGGTCCTGATGGTTTTTCTTAGGGATTCATTTATAGTCTGTTCAGGGCCATTATTGTTTTGAAAAAGAATGGGGTCCATGATGATTGTTGTTGATTACTGATCATCCCTATTCTCACTTTTGGGTCACCTAGCCTTCCATTGTTTGCTTCTAAAATAGCTTACAGGTGTTCTCTTCTCCATGGTGGTGTCTGACATAGGCACTCCTATTCCCATGCCATCTTAGAATGTCAGCAATATCTCTTCCTTTCAGCATACAGTCACTTTGGTAGCCAAAGATAAGCCTTTTAAAAAAAAATGCATTGGGACCGAGTTTGTTGACAGAGGCAGTAAAACCTTTATATTTCAAATTGTGTCTATATTAAAAATAAATAACAATTAGTTGTTATATCAGTAAATAGTACAGAATCCTTTTCCATTGGCAAAAGCAAGGATTTAAATGCCATTCAGCCATGACTAAAAAAAAATATAATAAGACCCCATTCTGAGTATACCTTAAATTGGCATTTGTGCAACTGGTAGGTTAACAAGTACCACAGACTTTCATTTCTCTGAGTTCATTGTATGGGTTATTAATGATAGGATCAGACACATAGCTACTGTCATAAAGGTATATATTTTAAAATCTTTTCCTAGATTATGAAATGCTTTATGTGTAATATAGATTCAAAGAAAGGGAAAATTTGCATATATGATTATACTGCTGGATGGCAGTGATTCTAAAGGTCTGCCTTTTACAAATGAGAACACCTACCTATATTTTCACATATCTTCCCACTCCTTTCATCTCTCTTCATCTTTTCTGACAATTTGGCTATCACTTAATGATAATTATGAATTACAGACAGAGCTTATAATGTCACCTATGGATGGAATACTCTAATTTGTCATGTTCTTTTTTTTTAACTCTGGATGTTTGGCAAACACATTTTTATACTAATAACTAGTATTGATGTAGCACTTTAATATTTGAAATCACTTTATATATCCTATCTCACTTAATCCTCACAAGAACCCTATGAGGTGGGTATAATTATCATCCCCATTTTAGAGATGAAGAAACTGAGTCAGAGATTAAGTGATTTGCCCTGGATCTAGGGAAAAGGAGGATTTAAACTCAAGGCTTTACTCCAATTCCAGCACATTCTGTCCACTGCACCACCTTACTGCACTATTACAATTTTTTTTTCTAGAATTATTCCATATGTTAATAATCAACTACACTGATCTGTAATTTCTACTTATCTTTTTTTTAATGTGTCATATGTCACAGAATTATAAAATTATATCATTAGAGGGGAACTTACAGATCATTTGATTACATACATTTAAAAAAAAAAACATTTCCAAGCAAGAGCACTTTATACTTTCCTAATTCTTTGTCCCTGAGTGCTTCATTAAGGTTATTCCAACTCTTACCATGGCAGCAAAATCAGGAGCATAAGGAGGGGAATGCCCCATTTCATATGGTTACTATTTAACATCATTTACCTATTGGGTAAGCTTTTAAAATTTTTACAATTTGTATAACTTACAAAATAATGTTTTAAAGAGCTTAAACCCCAACATTTAAAAAAAGCTATTGCACATGAAATAATATTAAATTATACTTTTCACCTCAAAGAATTTCTCAGATAAGACTGGGACCACTTCTCACCCATCCTTGAAAGATATCTCCCTTTGGCTGAAATGTAATGATTGTTTATCAGTGTGTGTGTGTGTGTGTGTGTGTGTACACATATATGTGTATATGCATGTATACATGTCAGTATGATAATAATAATAATAATTTCTATCTAATAATAATAGCCTAGGGCAGATCAGCATTCTGGAATCAGGAATAATTTGAGGCAGGCAGAACATGAACACATTAGAGAGCAGGGATTGAATTATTCTCCACTAGTCAAGTGGCTCTACAATCTCACAGACATGAGTATTCCCTCTAGTAATGCAGCCATCTGTAGCTACCTATCCTCTCTGATTTTCAAACATGTCCTTCCATAAACTTAACACAAGGTCTTGGGACCTTTCTCAAGTTCTCTTGACATTGTGGGGACACCAATGGTGTATATAGATTATTAATTAGTTTCCCTCGCCCTCTCTGTGGGACAGGCCCATATTTTTCTCTGGTGACATATTTCTCTAATGACATACTTTTCACCATTCCTGCATAATTCCTCATCTATAATGTGTTGCAGCTGACTCAAGCCCACGCTAAACCCCACCATTGGCATTTGGGTAATCATCAACTTTAGTTGTCTGGAAACCACAGTATAACATAATTCAATGTCACCAGAAAAAATATTGGCATAAGAATGGAGGGGTCTTTGTTTCAGGAAGAATCCTGGGATCATTAAGAGTACTGCACAAGTTCTCAAAGGCATTCAAGTCCTGTCTTTCCCTATTCAAATCAAAGCCCAGCTTATTGTCCATATTGTCTTGTAAGATAAATGTAACGATGGCCCAGCTCTCTAGGTTATCTATCCAACTATATATCTGGACAATGGACTTTCTCCAGCTTTTTGGTCTTTCCCCTGTGGAGACTTAAATCAAACTCTTGACAGATTATGAATCTCATTTAGGAAGCTGTGCAGTGTCATGAGGCTTTATGAAATCAGCACAATGACATCCATAAACAGGAGCATCTGTTAGCACTCACTGACTATAGGTAAAGTACATACCTTCAGTTTGAATCCTTCACTGGAACTGATCTATGACAGCAGCAAACATCTTTGGTGTGCATGCATCTTCCTGTTTTCTGTTGTGTTTTTTATTAATAAACAGAAGATCATTAAACATCTGATGTCAAACCTCTCAAAGAATCTTCTAGGATGGTGACATGTGCATGAGAAAAAGTTTATTGCAGGAAAACCTTTAAGGTAGTCATATTTTACTCTACCAAGTCAAGTACTTTTTTTTATAAACAACAGATAATAAAAGTGGTATCTTTTATTCACTGCATCTTTAAGTCAATTGTGTAAAGATGTTGCCTAGTGTGGAATATGATTTGCAAAAGAATGTTCGATTGTGATTCTCTTATCAAGGATTTATATGAATCATGTGTAGATTATTCTCACAAAATTGTTGAATACATAAATCTATCAGTTGTTATACTTTCTGAAACATCTTTTTGAAAAATATTATACAGGGTTTTTTTTTCCCACACCTTTGGTATCATCTCCTTTTATTTACAATGCCCTCAAAATTATGTCACCTCTAGCATAAGCCTTCTCTGAATATATAGAGAGTAGCTAAACTAGAATGAACATACTCATTCTACTTTAGCTCCTCTATTTTTGTTTATTTTTTTAAATTTCGTTTCATCTGGTAGTGTATCTTAGAGTATTGTGTTTGTCACACATCACTGCAAGAAAAATTTTAAAATCAATGAGAGTGGTCATCATTCCATCCATTTTCTTTCCTTTTCTTTCTTTTTTGGGGGGGGCATTAACTTGTTTAAAGACATCATGTTGAAGCCCACTCATGCAAAGCAATTGGGACATGGTTGATGATGCATCAAAGGAGACTGAGAAAGAAGAGTAAAACAGGAGAAGCAGGAGGTTATGGTGTCATGAAAATCCAAGGAGGAGAAAGTGTTGAGGAAGATGGAGTGATCAAGAGTGTCAGAACTCACAGAGAAATATTGATGAGGATTAAGAAAAGGCCATTGGATTTCAAAGTTAAGATATTGTTGATAACCTTGGAGAGAGCAGTTTCAACTGATTGGGGGTTGGGGTTTATAAGCAAGAAACCAAGGAGTTAAGAACTTAGTAGAAGGTGAAGTAATAAAGGAAACTAGTTGGCCAGTTTTTTTCTAAGGGTTTTACAGCAAAAGGGAGGAGAAATATATAGGATAATAGCTTGAAGGGACGGCATCTTCAAGTGAAGGTGGTTGTGGTTGTTGTTAAGGTTGGGGGAAATATGGGCAGCCTTGCAGGCTATATTGAAGGAGTAAATAGGGATTGAACAATATAAAGGTAAAGGGTTTGACCCAAGGGGAAAAGCTGATTCAAAAGTCATTCCTATAGAAAATCTATCCTGATTATCCTCCCCAGTTGCTAATGCCTATCCTTTGGGAAGTAATTTGTAGACATTTTATATTACTTTGATATGTACATGTTGTTTGCCCAAATAAATTGTGTAAGGTCTTTGAGAGCAGGGACTGTTTTGTTTTTGTGTTTGTATCCCCAAAACCTAGTCAGCACTTAAGAAATGCTTATTTAATTAGTTAACTCATTAGTTAATTGGCCTTTCCAAGGAGGCCAATTCTTTCATGTAGTTATACCCCACTCAGGGAGCACATACCATTCCTATACTTTTTATCACCTAGCCCTGTCCTAGTTCTGACTCTTCCTTAGGGCCATGTTTTTATTTGTCAAGTTCTCGGTGTATTATGATTGGTTGAAATAACCCCAAACTATTCCAGTTTCGATTTCCTCAAATACTTTTAAGGAGTTTAATTTTCCTTCATAGCACACAAGGAAGACATAGAACTAACCATCCATGAGTCACTATTATTGCACACTCATTCTGCATCAAGAAGAAAGCTCCTAGAGGTGGCTCTTGGAAGCTTGTTGTTACATTACATCAAGAAGGTGGGGCTTTTTTAGTGATGCGGAGACCTGCGAGAATGTAATTCGAAGGCTTTGAACTATTCTGAGAACTGTTAAATGTCATTTCCTCCATCTAATAAACCACAGTTATCCCTTCCACGTCACGACTTTCCCCTCTGCAGTTTCAATATATCGTGGGTCAGCATAAGAAACTAAATGAGAATTCCTGGGAAGTTTTGCGGAAGTCACAGATGACATGCGAAAACCAGCAGATGACACAGAAAAAGTTTTGAAACTCAGAAATGTATAAAATATATGGATAATACCAACATATTTTATCTTTTAATGGCATAATAATTCCGACTTCTTCTCTAGTACAAAAACCAAAAAACTTTATGCAGATTTTCTAGACCCGGAGCCACCTGGTCCCTAACCCCCCCACACACAACCCACCCCTGTGATATGAAAGGGATAACTGTATTAAAAAGTCAGACCATGTGGAATAAGAAGAGGGGAAAATGGTAGATTTATTTATTTGTTTTCCAGAACTGAAATGTCTAAAGATAAGGCAAACAATGGCTATTTAAAATAGACAGCGAGGGGGCAGCTAGGTGGCGCAGTGGATAGAGCTCTGGCCTTGGAGTCAGGAGGACCTGAGTTCAAATCCGACCTCAGACACTTGATACTTACTAGCTGTGTGACCCTGGGCAAATCACTTAACCCCCATTGCCTCAACAAAAACAAACAAACAAATAAAAAAGACAGTGAGTAGGGTAGATGGGAACATTGACAGGTCACTGTTTTTTATGATTACATTGAAGTCTTTTGTATAAATACAATCAGTACAAGTAGTTTAAGACACTGAATACACATGCAGGCCTAGATCTAACCTATACCCTAACCTTTCACAGTTCTCCATCTATGTTAAACAAGAGAACCTCAGTGTTCTTCAAATTAGGCATTGATTTGTCTCAGAATGTCAATAGGAGCTGTCTTTCTTAGTCACCCCAAACCAAAGACGACAGCATTGTAAAATTTCTTGTCCTGATACATAGCAAGTCACCTTACCATTGTGAGAAAGCAAAATACATTTGTTCCCAACTATGTAGCTTCCTATACTTGGAGGAACTTGGATGCCCAGTTGACATAGGTGTTTCACCATGTTTGCTGTCTCTAGATGTGACACTAAGCTCTTGATTATTCAAAATGTTTATAATCATTCCTTTCTGTCAGTACATAGATTTGAACTCAGAGATATGTCATTTGATTATGAACTTCTAGAAAGCAAAACAAACTGTTTATATTGGGGACAAACTTGATTTGCATTATCTAATCAATTTTTAAATGACTTCACCCTGAAATTTGGCAATTAGCACTACTGCATTCAGCTATTTTATGAGTAGGTTTGTTCATATTTCCTTATTAAACATGACAAAATAGATGTGCTTATGTCATTTCACATTTGAATCCTGAGAGAAAAATCACTCTTTTTTTGCCCAAAAGAAGGAAAATCTACCTGTACTCTCTCCCTTTGCAACATTTAGTTTGATGGCACTGAAGATGGGCTTGGCACAGAAGGCTGCATTCAACGTTATTTTCCACTATTATAGCACTGAGCAATTCTGGAGAATAATAACACATTTGGAAATGGCTCCTGAGGCCCGAAGAAATAATGTGCAATAGCTGAGTAGGTGTTGTAAACCATGTGCTCTCTCTGAGGGGTGAGTAACCGGGGCTGGGAACAATAAATTCCTCGGGCATTCATTCCAGGCTATTCTAGTCTGTTTGTAAACTGAGAAATACCCTCTGACCTCAGGAAGGGATGCGAGAAGGACATCTTCCCTGACTTATGCGCACTGGAACTCTGCACATGGAATGACCGCTATGGCAATGCCCTTCTGAAAGGAAATCTGGCAGCCTCCTTTCCTCTACTGTTTATACCACAGCTGTGCTGAATTTCTAGGGGAACCTCTCTTTCTTTGCCTTTGAAATGGTGTAACAAAAGCTTTCTGCTAGCTGTTGGATGTGTTCCAATTCAAACCTCCTTGAATGTAGAGAAAAAGGTAACATTTGCATAGCACTAAAGGGTGGGGAAAGGTTCTTCTTCCTTTCATGCTAGGGATGTCAAGACTCAAACTCACTAATTCCAACATTGTCCCCCATCCCTATTCCATAATAAAGGCTCTAATGTAAGAGTTTGTGGGTTTTTTTTTTTTAATTTGGATTCCAAGGATAGATTCCAAGGGGTCTGTCAACTTCTTGTTGTTGTTCAGTTGTTCGTGATCTTGTAGACCATAGCACGCCAATACCTTTCATGAGGTTTTCTTGGCAAAGAAGTGGTCTGCCATCCCCTTCTCCAGTGGGTTGAGGCAAGCAGAGGTTAAGTTACTTGCCTAGGGTCACATAGCTAGTAAGTGACAGAGGATAGATTTTAACTCAGCTCTTCCTTACTCCAGGCCCAGACTCTATTCAATTTTGGAGCCACCTACCTACCTCCAAGGCAAATTCAAGTCAAGTGGTTGGCCCAGGGTCATGCAACTAGTAAATGTCTAGGGCCAGATTTGAACTGAGGTTTTCTAGACTCCAGGCCCAGCACTCTATCCACTGAGCCACCTAGCTGCCTCTCTGTCAACTTAAATAGGGGCAAATTATATATTTGCTTTCACTATCCTCTAAATGAAATTATGCATTTCTTTCAACTATAAACACAGGCAAGAAAACTTGATTTGGAAAAGGGATCCAGACTGCAATGGGGTCTTTAACACAAAGAATTCTTACTCTAATGGAACTGGTGAATGTCATCAATATGGTGCCATACATTTGGCATGCATGGTGCTAACAAGTCCAGAGCAGAAAGTACTGTATTTTCCATTTGAAATAGTTTGGTTTTTTTTTCACTTTTTAAGCTCTTCATCTTAATACTTATTTAACCTAAGGGACATATGGATAGTAGCATTTTAAAAGATTAAAGTTCAGAATTAAAATTTCACTTCCTCAAGTGCTAGAAAGTTGCCAGTCAATTTTTTTTTCTGGATCTATATGTTTCAGCATGAACTGTTTGGATGATCAAAGTATCCAAAAATTGAATCCCAGCTTGGCATTTGAAATATGTTGATAGGATCTTGAATAAACTGTCCCCAATTAAGGTAAACACACGAGATATGCCCTGCATATGCAAATAGTAAGGCTAAAGGATCTCCTTTCCTGGTGATGCTAGCCACTTTTCTAGCAAACTTCAGGCTCACTCTAATGTAGTAGGGATAGTCTTTGCCCTTTAGTTCATAGATTGCTGACTACTTCATATAGTGTAAAGGAATTTCCCTCAATTGTCATTCATAAAACAACTAGAACATGACTGTTACTTGAGACCCCCTGCCTGAGATAGTGGTACGTGTCATCTTCTCAACCTTACCTCTCACTGTGAGGGGCCTATGAGTCCAGGTAAAATTGAAGCAATTTCAACTATACTTCATGATGCTGGGATCTTGACTTCCCCTTCACACACCAACTTTCATGTCTCTTTCTGGGTCACAGATCATTAGAACCCTGGATTTGGAGTCCCAAGCTAGGTCACTGAATTACCAAAGTGACTGCAGGCAGGCAGACCTCTCTGAACTTCTGTTCTCTCAGCTATAAAATGAGATGATGGTACTTAATATAATTTGCACCATGTGTCACACAGAGTTGTTTTGGGAAAGTGCTTTGTAAATTACAAAGTAGGTTCTCTATTGCCCAACAAAATCAGTTAAATACTCCTGATCTCCATGCTCAAGGCCCCACCATCTGGCTTCATATTGCTTTTCTTTGTTTCATACTACTCTCTTTCCTGTGTACTATATTTGAGCCAAAGGTGACTACTCTCTAACCCTTCTATTTATTATATCCTGTCCCATTTCTGTGACTTTGCACATGATGTCCCCCATGACCTCAATGCACCATGCACATCTTCTTATGTTGAACTCTAACTTTTCTTTCAAGGACCAGTTCAGGTGATAACAACTCCAGAGAAGCAGAGTTCCTCTTCTCAGGCCCGCCAAACCAACTGAAAGTGATCTTTCCCCACTCAAATTTGTCAAAGTGTATTACCCACACCTCTTCTTTGTTCTTATTCCCCTTTGTCTAACAGATAGAAGGAAGATAAACTTCTCTGGGTCTCAGTTTCACCTATGAAATGAGGAGTTTGGACTGGATAAATTCTGAGGTCCTTTTTGGCTAAAAAATCCCATGATTCAACTACATAGTGTTGTGAAAGTTCAGGGGGAAGGGAGGAATGACTGAAGGCAACACGAAGATGGAGACAGAGACCAAAAACTTATGAGTCTGGGTAGGGGCTACAGGTAGTAGAAGGAATCTGAACTGGGTCTTGAAACAAAGAATAAGACTTGGACAAATAGAAATGGGAGAAATAAACTCTTCATGTCGCATTTTACAGTTTAGAAAAGAGCTTTCATGTACATTTCCTCATTAGTCATTAGCAAAAACCCTGTGAGGTGACAGTGCTATTTCACAGGTGTAGAAACTGAAAGTTCAGGAGCTCAAATGACCTCTCAAACATCAGAAAGCAGAACTAGGCCTGAGAATCAGGCATTCCACATGGAGGAGAGAACGTACGTAAAGGCAGACTTAGAGGTGGGAATGTACAAGACACGTTCAGAGGATTTAATTCTTAATTTAATGTGGCAGGTCTATGATTATCAAAGTTTCCAAGCTAACATCCAAGACGTTAAATTTAAAAAATTATTTTTCTTTTCTGTTATTGGGTCAGTTAAAATATATAACTATTCCAATCAGAGGTACTAATAATAATAATTCATATTTATATAGCAAAATGAAGTTTGCAAAGTGCTTTCCTCATAAAAGTATTAGGTATGTACTCCATATCTAGGTTCTTTTTAAAAGTATATTACTTTGAGAAATAGAGTTTTTTAGACAGTAAAATATTTCTTATCATAAAATATTCCATTGACATTTTTAAAAGTTTTTTTTTAAAAAGGAAAATAATAATTCCAATTTAGGGATTTTTCATACAGTACTACTTAGTGCCAAGAAATTTGGCTCAAAATATGAAGTACAAATGAGAATGTCATCTTTGATTCACTGCAAAATATCTGTTTTCATACTTGAGTTAATTACTTACTTTAAACTGCCTGAAATGAAACTTAATGATGCTCTTTTAATTTTGACAAATGACAGATTGGTTAGGCCAAACTTCATTCCGAGTTTTGTGAAATAATTGCATGTTTCTTTCCCAAGCTTCTTTAAAGATAATTATCAGAGAATCAAAAAAAGATTTTGTATGTGCTATTCTTGGTGTAGTATGAATAATATGTCATTGGAACCACTAGCTGAATTATGAAATACAAGCTATAAAGTGAGGTTATTAAATGAGATATGCCCTTCATATTTATAAATCAGACCCTAAACACTGTTTTGGAATGTCCCAAAATGCTTAGTACAGTTTCAAGCTTTAATCTATTAGAGTTTTAATAGTTTAAAACTACACTAGTAAAACTTTCAAGAATCCTTGTCTTTTATTCCATAACCTATCAGTGTCCATTTTAGCATCATACGGCTGCATCTGTTATGATTTGTGTGAATACAGAGGGTAAGGTTATTTAAAAGCCTCCTGAAAATTCAAATGATGAGATTCATATTGGGCCTTTCAGTCTGCTAAGTGCAAAATGGTTCTGCCATCAAATGATGATCAGGAGGAGACCAGCATTCTATAAAGCAATGATCCAAAATGTAAATTCACACTTTCTTATAGAAGGCCAACAATCTCAATTAATAACTTTAAAATTCAAGACTTCTGGGTTTTGTAATGAATAAGATAGCAAACTAAGCCTAAGCATTTTCCCTAATCCCTACTAATTCTTTAAAAAAAAAAAGATATGCAGCAGATTTAAAAACAACTGTAACCAAATCCATAGAACAAGAAAGCAATAAGCCCCCCCAAAAAAGATAAATGCCTTATGAATTAACTCTGGTAAATGTTAATCTTTAACGCGTCATCTGTACCACCCCCTCTACCTCACCAGTCATTATTCTTTAACAGGGATACACAAACCAATTCACAGGCATGTGCCTACGATCTACAGACATTTATTTCCCTCCTCCTTCAGAGACTTTGCCAGCATGTGTGCACATGCACGCATGCACACACACACACACACACACACACACACCACCAGTTTCCCCACTACCTTACAAGTGGCAGATGTTGATTCTGCCCAGCCATGTGAGAAAATGGAGAGGGTACTTTCTGTTTGGGCATCCCCTAGAGTAGGGAAACTTGAAGCTGCAGAATCTCTGTCAAGAATACCCTCCCTCAGGGCAGGTAGGTGGTACAGTGGATAGAGTACCAGACCTGGAGTAAGGAGGACCCAAGTTCAAATCTGGCCTCAGACATTTGACATTTACTAGCTATGTGACCCTGGGCAAGTCACTTAACCCCATTGCCTAGCCAAAAAAAAAAAATACCTTCCCTCCTCTCCCCAAAGCCTGCAGAGAGTAACAGTTGATTCAGCTCAACTAGAGAAGGGAAAATAAGATCCAAGAAAGAAACAAGGGAAGGTATGAATGACTATAACAGAACAGAAAGAAACATGCCTGAAATCTAGTCACTGTCACTACTATCCTCTCCAAAGTTACTTAGGGTATGGATTAAGGCTGGTGAAAAGTAAATATTCCAATGTGACAAGACAGTAAGGAAGCATTAAGAAAACAATCATAAAAAATACAAGGGGAAAATGGCTGAAACACAAAACAGTTCAAGAGGAAAAAAATTTTTATTTTGAAAGCTAAAGCAAAAAGCAGATAAATACAGAGAGGTTACTAAAATTCAAAGAGACGATGAATAATAAATCTTCAAAGAGATTACAAAGATCTTGACAATTAATAATGAAAAGGAAATTGAACCAATTGAAAGCATGGAACAATAACAAGATATAGAATGGTTCAAAAGAGACATTAAAACTACTAGAGAAGTTAAAAGGGAATAGATATAAGAACTTAGCCTTCATGGCAGAAATAATTAACAGCGAAGAAATATTTGAATCTGCTGGCAAATTTATCCAAAGAAACAAAAAAGAGAACAATAGGTTTGGGAGATTAAAAAAAATGAAGAGAAACAAAGTCAATAATACTAAAGGAACACATGATCTCTAAAAAAATCATTGAATTTGAAAAAATGATACACAGAAACAACTAAGGATTATGAATCTCCTAGAAGTACCTAACAAATCAAATATCCTGAGCATCATATTGCATAAAATAATACAAGACAACATCAAACGAATCCACAGATTATCTCCTGGAGGTGGGGAAAAGACTATAATTCAAACTCCAAGACACATAGTGGTTAAATATAACAATTCAAATGACAGAGCAAATTCTCCATATATCAGGAAGAAAGACCTTCAAGTATAAAGGAAAAGAAATTCAAATAACTCAACTATTTTGTACTTACTAGAAATTTAAGAAGGGAAAGAAATATATTCTGAAAATCAAAAGACCTCAAGATACCACCCAAACTGACATACCCTGCAAACCTAAGCCCAAATCATCAGTTTTAAAAGATTGATGTTTAATAAAATAGAGGCATCTGGGGGGGGGGAGGGAAATGCATGAACAGAATATTTTACTTTCAGACACCACTAAAAACAGACACACCAGAAAGATAAATAAATGAAACTATCAAGGAAAGGAAATATAATGAAATAAATTATTCTATCTCTAAAGATTATTTAAAAGAACAAAAAGAGAACTGCTGATCAATGGGGTAAAAATAAATTACAACAGAAAGATTAAGAGATTTTCCCTTAAGTATACAAGGAAATAAATATGAAAGGAGAATTTAAAGGTAGAAATAAAAGTGGGAGAGGAGAACTGAACCCCACTATCCCAGTGAATCAGTGCAGTTTGTAGGAAAGAATTACAAAATAGGACGATGCATAAGTGGGGACTTGGGAGTGAAGGACCAGAGGAAATAGGTACCTTTATCAGGTCTATGGGTAAAACAGTGAAGGGAAGACAATTCCATTATTCTCTCAGCAAGGATGAAGGTTGTAGGAAAATGGGAGATAGAATAGAGTGATTAAAAAACTAGGGTAATGAAAGGGGAGAGTTCTATTCAAGAATACACCCATTAGGAAAGAAGCATATTCTACAGTGGGAGATGGAGACCTTTTGATGGGTTTAACTTTGAGGGAGTTGTTGGAAAGGAAGACTACTTCCTGAGTGAAATATCTCCATAGAAAATATCCTGCCTCAGGAAAAGGAAAATCAGAGATCCTAGAGGCAACTAGCACCCAGAAGGGTGAGAGGATATGGACCCAAAGATAATATCACATGGAAAATTGGGAAAGAGAATAATCATGGGGAGATCAGAACATACAATTGGACCACATTATTTGAAACACAGGTCAATTTCTACCATACAGCACTGCTTCTATCCATATTATGGCTCTTGTGAATTGATACTTCTAAATTTGAGGTGCCTCTCATCAAAATAGCAAAAAAAAAAATGGCATAGGAAGTGAAAACAAGTATGGAGGAAATTTGACAAGAGACACGATGAGGCACATCATTCCAGGAGCATTCATAGATGAATTCAACAGCAGTACAACTAATAGATGCAGAATGGAACCCATTTTCTGTCTTTTCTATAATGATCCACTTTCATTATCACTAATACTAACTAATGATCTTGGGATGGTACTTAGGAAGATAAACTCAGGAAGAGTACAGATGAACTAAACTGAAGACACATTGAGAAAATGCCTGCCAGATTTGAGATTACTCAGACTCATAAGAATCCGGACATTGCATTACTTGTTATCTTAGTCAATCAATAAGCAATTATTATGTGCTTACTGTATTCTAGGCACTATGTTAAGTGTGGGCGATACAAAAAGAGCCAGAAGTCAGTCTCTGCCTCAAGAAACTCACAATCTAATGGGATAGACAAGCAAACATAGATGTACAATTATGCTATGTACAGAATAAATAGGAAATAGTTAAAGAGAGAAAGCAACATAAGTAAGAGGGGTTAGGAAAAGCTTCCTTTAGAAGATGGGATTTTAGTTGGTACTTGAAGGGAAACCAAAATTTTGATGGAGCTGAGGAAGGAGAGCATTCCTGGCATGGGGGACAAATACCTAGAGCCAAAAGATGAAGTATCTTATTCCTAGAACAGCAAAGAGACCAGTGTCACTGGATTGAAGGGTATTTGGCAGGGAATAAGACTGGACAGAGAAGAGGGTGGAGCTACCTTTGAATGCCAAACAGAGGATTTTATATTTGATCCTAGAGGTTAAAGGGACCCCTTCAAATATTAAGTAGGGGGATGACATGGTTGGACTTTCACTATACAGAAATCATTTTGGTGGCTAAATGGAGGATGGAGTGGAGTGAAGAAAGTTAAGACTCAAGGACAAGTAGACCTACCAACAGGCTATTTCAGTAGTCTAAGCATGTGGTAATGAGGGCATATTCAAGATATTACAAAGGTGAGATTTATGGGCTTCCACAATAGATTGGTTATGAGGGAGAGGCTATAAGAGTTACGAGCCTGGGGGACTGAGGTCCTCAAAATCATTTTTTAAAAATTTCCTTGACAAAGACAATCACAGAGATAACTTAGTTCTCCTTATTAAAGGAAGGCATAAGACAGGGAATATCTTGA
Organism: Vombatus ursinus; assembly: GCF_900497805.2. Taxonomy (NCBI): domain Eukaryota; kingdom Metazoa; phylum Chordata; class Mammalia; order Diprotodontia; family Vombatidae; genus Vombatus; species Vombatus ursinus. Next base: position 5,861,264 of record NW_020954599.1, on the reverse strand, counting down.
CTGGACCTGTGATTTCACTGGTATAGGTAACAAACTGGTGAGGAAGCACCTTTTACTAAAGCTGAGATATTTATTTATAGGGCCATGGATTTTAAACTAGAAGGCCCTTCAGGTTTCTCATCTTACAAATGGAACTGAGGCCAAGGAAAGTTAAATGACTTGCCCCAGGTCACATCAGTAGGAAGGGCCAAAGGCAGAATTTAAACCCAGGACCTCTGGCTCCAGAGCTAACTTTTTTCTGTACCATGATGCCTCCCTATTAAAAAAAGCATTTTTAATCACCTACTATAAACAAGATACTGGGCATACAAAGATAAAGAATTAAAAAAAAGTAGGTTTTTCCTTCAGGAAGCTTATATTCTACTGAAGCATCAGGTTAGAGTTACAATATATACACAGATAAGTAAATATAAACTTATACAAATAACTTCAAGAAGGAAGAAGCGTTTAAAAACCTGGAAGGATCCTAAAAGGTGAGGTGGTAAGGAGCAGTCAGAATTGAATCAGTTCCTCTAAATCCAAACCCAACCCTCCACCACACTGTTCAGATCAAGGGTATAACTGTATGTGACTGAGGTTAAGTGATAATCCAAGTTCTAGGAAGTTTAGGGGAGGCCAGAATGTTTGAGTCAACGTTGACATGCATATCGCAGGATATGCTCCAAGGAAGGACAGGCGTTCTGGTGGAGAAGACTATGAACTATTCATTTATAGTCTCCTTCTTGGTACATGACAATTCTACTTCTGGTCATCTAAGTCCTTGGTGACACTTTTTATGCCAGTTTTTGTTGTAACATCTTACACCCAATACACCTAACATTTTGTGGTGGTTGTTGAGTCATTCCAACTCTTGTTGAATTCTTCTTGTCCAACTCTCCTTGATCCCGTGTGGGGTTTTCTTGGCAAAGATACTGGAAAGGTCTGCCATTTCCTTCTCCACCTCATTTTACAGGTGAGAAACTGAGGCAAACAGGGTTAAGTGACTTGCCCAGGGTCACATAGCTAGTATGTGCCTGAGGCCAAGTTTGAACCCAGGTCCTCCTGACTCCAGAGCCAGCACTTTATCTGCTACACCATCTAGTTGCCCCATTCCCAACATGTACCACTCGATTTTTTTTTAGTACAGTTATAAATTGCTTTGCAGAAAAGCTGGATGAATTTATAGCCCCACCAACAGTGTATTTGTATGTCTGCAGCCACTCCAACAATTGTGATATTCCTTTTTTTTTTTTTTTTTTTTTGGTCAGCTTTGCCAACCTGATGCGTATGCAATAGAACATCACATTCCTTTAATCTGCATCTTAGTGATCTGGAGCATTTCTTTATATGGCTATTGGTAGCTTGGATTTCTTCCTCGGAGAATTATCTGTTCCTATCTTTTGCCTGCATATCTATTAGAGCATAGATAGTTCTTGTTAAAGAATTACTTTTCGCCAACAGCAAGAAATTTCTCAAGTAGTAATAATCACATTATTATTATTACTTTTTATCAGTAATAAATTTCTTAGCTAAAGAGGGGTTGCCTTGTCTTTTGACTCTTTTTCTTGAAATACTTTAATCTTTCCATTACAACAGTAGTAGTCCGGTTATTGGTTTGCCAGTCAATGTCAGGCCTGTGAATGAAAGACAGTGAATTTGTGGGGCATATCAAGCCTGAAATCTCTGACTGAAGCTCAGAATGTAATCTAACGCTGAGAAGCAGATCCGGCAAATGTCTATCACACTCATAGTTGTAAAGATCCAGTCTGTTAGGTTCCTTTTGCACATAAATGCTTTATTCAAAGACAATGGTTGGATGTGGCATGCCAAAAATCAATTACTCTCCATTTTAAAAATTCATTGTCACATAAGTAGGTGCCGTGATAAATGCTGAGGAAAAGAAGATTCAATTTCTCAGTTCAAGAAAGGGATGCCACTCTCTCTCCTATCTGCTATTTAAAATGTGCTTGGCTCCATTTAGAGTAGGACTATACCAAACTATCCAAGGGTCGCAGGACATTTTCAGTCATTGCACTTTCCAAACTGTTAATTATGATTCTTTTTCATGTCTCTTGAGAAAAGTGTTAGTCATTTATTTCAGGTTCACTTCTCGAGGCAGATTTGTATGAACTCTTTGTTGAACTGTTTTTTCTCTTGTCCTTCAACAACTGTAAACACAGGCTGACTGTGCTTTGCATTTCCAAATTTGTGCTTGTACATTAATATTCAGTAAGCACTTATACTGACACTCTATCAATATAATTAATTAGTGTATATATGTAGTATATATGGATGTATATATGGATATGTAGTGTGTGTGTGTGTGTGTGTGTGTGTATAACAAGTACTGCTTATGCTTACTGGCTTATAATATTACAGCAAACCAATATAACAGCTTGTCTCAGTGGGTTTAATAAACTGTGATCATTCAGATTCTGAGAAAAAACAAAACGTACAAAAGACAGTCTATTAATGTAGTCCATGTAAAAGGCACAGGGATAATAAAATTATAAAAATAGACATAGACAAGAGATTGACAGCAAAGTTAGGTGTAAAACGGACAATTTCTATTACATTAAATTAAAAAGGTTTTGTACAAATAAAGCAAATATAGCCAAGATCAGCAGAAAAACAGAAAATCAGTGAAAAAATTTTATAGACAGTTTCTCAGGTAAAGATTTCAAATCTAAAAGAATATGAGTCATTCCCCAACTGATTAATGGTCAAAGGATATGAACAGGCAGTGAAGAAATCAAAACTATTTATAGTCATATAAAAATGCTCTACATCATTATTGATTAGAGAAATGTAAACTCAAACAATCTTGAAATTTCATTTTACACCTACAAGATTGGCTAAAATAATTGAAGGGGAAAGTGACAAATGTTGGAGGGAATATGGAAAAATTGGGACACATTCATTGTTGGTGGAATTGTGAACTAAGACAACCATTTTGGATAGCAATCTGGAATTAAGCCCAAAGATAAGTATGAAAAAATGAAAAGAACTTATATGTTCCACAATGTTGATGGCAGCTCTGTTTATGCTGGCAAATAACTGGAAACTGGAGGGATGTCCATCAGTTGGGGAATGGTTGAACAAGTTGTGGTTTATGATTGTGATGGAATATTGCTATGCTGTAAGAAATGATGAGCTCAATGGTCTTAGAAAAACATGGAAAAACTTACATGAAATAATGAAGATTAAAATGAGCAGAACCAAGAGAACATTGTATACAGCAACAGCAATATTGTTTTAAGAATAACTTTGAGCAAATACAACCTCACTGAGAGGAGGGACTTTTTTTCTTTTTTTATATCCCCAATACCTAGTATAGAGTAGATTATCTAATAAATATTTTGCTGAATTGAATTAAAAATGAATGGTGAATACAGAAGGTATTATCCACAAAGATATTTTTTATCTTATGTTCCATCTAAGACAAAGCTGGTGGCATCTATTTTCCAAAAGGTATTTATAATTAAAACAATTTCAAAAGAAATTACTTAATGATGAGCTAAAAAAAAAAAGTTTAGCATTTTGATTAGAAATGGACTTGGATTTAGGAAGACCTGAATTCAAATCCTGTCTCTCATATATATAGCTATATGACATTGAAAGTCGTCAGTTACCTTCTCAGTGGTCCAGATGTTACATAAGAGTTGACAATGTGCACTAGTGAAAAGATTGTTTTCGTTGAAGGATTTCCTAAAATGACGAAATCCGAAGTCTTGGCAAAAATGCAAAATCATACAACGTTTAGCTGTATATATTTTATAATGTAATTGCGAGAAATTTCAATGGCAGTAAAACTTGTCATTGTGTTCCTAGGAAACATTTTATGAACATATTCCATTTAGTAATTTTTCTGTGATTTCCTTTGGTTGCTTCACTGTTTTTCATTTTCAAAGTTTTCTGGTTTCGGTTTCTATTAATGTTACACTTTTAACAATGTAAATCTGTAGAGAACTTGTAGGCATTACAAGTAACATGTGGTGCGTGCTACAGGTACATTTGGTGGGGCTTCTAGAACTACCTGTACTTGGCTTGTTCCCATCCTTTGTGCCATTTGTACAGAGAAGCAGTCTGTCCCATGATTGACTAATTAATTAACCAGTTGAGGTGTAGCATATAAATAGGACACCAGATGGTGCTCTGACTGCATAGAAGTAAAAGACTTCTCTTCCCCCTAAATCTCATAGGCAAGTACCCCCTGGTGGCAACAATTGTCCTCTAGGCTTAAAAGAACTGGGGTGAGGGGGTAAGGTAGAATACGTATGCACCCACAAATTTCCTAAAATAAGAAAGCCTTCCTATCTCTGCTCTTTGAGACACCACTCTGTTTCAACCCTTCCCTCCTTATTAATAATCAGAAATTCACAGAATTCATCAGTTTACTTTCTTTTCTTAGGTCTTATTATTTATTAAAAGAGCAGAGAAACACAAAAAACAGTTCTAAAGATCCTTAACCCAGTAATCTACAGGAGTCATTGCCATTTCTGTTGACTTCTCTCTACCACCAGTTCCTCAGCCCACATCTCCTTCCACCCAGTAGGAATGAAGAAAGAAATGAAAAGGATGAGGGAAATTATAGAACTTGCTGAGGCAGCAAGGTGGCAACATAGAGTGTTGGGCCTGAAATCAGGAAAATTCTGAGTTCAAATCTGACTTCAGACACTTAACAGCTGTGTAGCCATGGGCAAGTCACTTGACCCCATTTGCCTCAGTTCCTCATCTGTAAAGTAATCTGGTGAAGGAAATGGCAAACCACTCCAATATCTTTGCTAAAAAAAAACCCAGTTGGGGTCATGAAAAGTTGGAAAAAATTGAAAAACAATTGAGTGACAACATGAACTTGCTGAAATGTCCTTGGCAAACTCCCTGAAAGAAAAGAGTAAATGGGACTCTGGGGTTGTCTCTTCCTGACTTCACCTTAGCTATGTTTCACGACATTCTCCCTAGCCAATTCCCATGTCAGTCTCTCTGGTCCGCTCCTTTCCATTCTCCTTCTTCCCATCTGCTCAAAGTTTACAATGGTACATCTCCCCATACCACTGCAGGAACAATGCCAGGTCTAACATTTGCTCTGATGCCATAACATGAGGATCCTTACCCTCCAACCCCAACTCCTTGGCAATAAAACCACAAAGGGTCTTAGTTCTCATGGGCACCTCACTTTTCTGCCCCAAACCAATGAAACTTGGAGAAGGCTTTCTCTCTTCTAGGACAAAATGAAATAGAAACCCAAGAAATCTGGGAAATGTATATCTGTTCACATTTCCCAACTTACATGAATGTCACTAATCTTCACCCCAGTCACTTTGAGGACATCTTGGAAAAGCTCCATTACATCGTTGCCTATGTAATTATATATTTCTCATTTAACACTGAACAATCCAAAGGTAAACTACCAAAATTAAAGAGTATTCCCTTTGAAATCAAGAATATGCAGTTATTACAGTACAAGAAAGGCTGTGTTAGTACAAAAACTTTCGGAAAACTAAGCTAAAAAGAGCTAGGAAAGCAAGCTTAGGAGAAAAGTGGACTAGTGGTATAGATGGTGCAGTGGACACATTTAAAGCAACCCTGGCAACCTTGAGTCAGAACAAACTATTGGGTTAGGAATTAAGATAAAATTGAGCCATGTGGAGATTGTTTAAACCTATTACAACTATTTTTCTGCAGTACTTATATGACAGGTAAAAGGTCATATGAAGCCCAGTGAATAAATAATCTCTCAAAGTGCCTTCTCTCTGTTGAATTCCAAGGTACCTAAAGTGAGCCTCAGGTATAAAATCATCATTCATCCTTCATACTTGAAGAGGGTCAATGACATCATGATGTTGGGGTTACTGTAAAGTGTGTTCAACTGTGGCTGATCAATCTAACATGAACACGGAAGTTCTCTACCACAGGTTGGGCACAAATAGTCCATTTGAATATTTGGGATGGAGATAGCTTGAGATGTGAGCATCTCACATCTCCTTTGGGCTACTGTGATCCTACTTTGCTCATGTAGCACATCTCCTTTGTTGATGCTGGCATGCCATGCTGGGCGATCCTATGCTAGTGTCTCTCATGTCTCACAATCGTCTCACAATCAATACTAAAGTTCTTCAGAGAGACTTTGAGAGTGTTCTTTTCCCACCTCTTCTGACCTCCTTGTGAGCACTTGCCTTGTGCAAGTTCTCCATAAAATAGTCTTTTGGGTAAATGTATGTTTGGCATTTGGGCTACAAGGCCAACCCATCAGATTTGCACTCTCTACAGTAGAGTTTGAATGCTTGGCAGTTCAGCTCAAGATCTGGAATTTGAATCCAGGCATTGGACTCCAAATCCAGGCCACTTTCCACTGTATGCTATCTTTATAATTTGTCATTAATAGTCAACTGGAAAGTTTCCCTATTTTAATAATTCACTCTTCTAAAGAAAGTTTCAGCCAACACAAAAGAAGGTTGCCTTTTTGTCATTGTCACATTCTTATTATCCAAGGATATATCTAAGGATCCTGAAGGATCTCACATGGAATCTCTGTTTAGCAAGCTTTCTGCTTCACTGGTCATTATTATTACTAATAATAATATTAGTGGCAATATTAAATGCTGGTACAGTCAACAGAACACTGGACTTAGAATCAGGAAGATCTGAATTCAAATCCAGCCTCAGACATTTGCTAGCTGTGATCCTGAGCAAGTCATTTCCCTCTCACTCTCAGTTTCCTCATCTATAAAATGGTGTGTGCATATACACATAACATATAGCACCTACCTCCCAGGGTTGTTGTGAGGATAAAATGAATATTTGTAAAGTGCTTTATTATTGTTATCATTATCATTAGCCATCCTAGCTCAACCTCTATATAACTTTAGAAATACAAAATTTTCAACACATTTTAACTCATTTGACTCTCACAGTAACCTCATGAGGCATAGGAAGTTAATATTATCCATATTTCTCAGACCTTTGTCATTTGAGGCTCAAATTACAGTCTCAAATATGTTAAGGGCTTTGCCTAAGGTCACTTGGCTCTTAAGGGGCAGAACCGTTCTTCAACTGGAGCTGTCCCTAGTCTAGTGCTACCTGGCCTATGAAATTCCCTCTTGTCTTAGAGATGTCCATTAGAATTTGGAAAAATGAAATCAAATGGAGAGAAAGTTATGTTCTAACATGCCCCCTCTTTGTTTCCCTGGCCTCAAGCCTCATTCTCCTAGGGTCGTTTTATCTAGGATTTAAGCATGTGGTCTAAGAAAAGGAAACAAGTCTTGCTGCTTAAGTCAATGAGGCATTAAGGCTGTTGTGTATGCCTCTGGGTGAGTTGTTTCAGACAAACAGCACAACAATACCTGCTGACTGGGATTGTGGGTATAAGGGTGGAGAGGGAGTCAATAATGAATTTGCTTCATCTTTGAATGGCTCCAGATGCTTTTCAAAGCTCCCAATTCTTTCCCTTCCTTCCTTCTTCTCCTTTTTAGTGTCAAGATGAATTGATCCCAGACTGCTGTTGGAGCCTCTGACACTCCTGAATATGAAGGTGTCATTGTAAAATGAACCATAGCAAATTCTTAATAAGCTACCTTCAGAGAGAGTTATAGTTTTTGACATTTAGATAGAGACTTATCCTCCGTGCAGGAAGCTAACAGGGATGTGGGGAAAAATGTAATTTTATTACCGTTAAATATATTTCATACCTTACTATCTTGAGCAATCATGTCACATGCCTTGTCAGCTTCCACCAACCAGGAAAAGTAGGGGAAGGAATAATATGAGTTCATGAACCTGATTTCTGAAACAGTAAATAAAAGCCTGAAGCACTGAAACCAGAAATGTTATTTGGAGAAAATATAAGTTCTAACCTCCGTGAAACCTTCCTTGAAATCAATAATGTCAGTCCCATGTAAAAACCTTTATTAAACCCTAAACAACATAGGATTATTGCCAGGAACAAAATGGACCATTTCACCAAGTTCATCTCTGATCATCTGTTGATAAGTACTTTTTAAGAGCTATGCTCTGTAAAAAGAATGCCAGAATGCATAATTAATAAATTCTAGATTACTTTAAATGCTTAGGAAGTATTAAATTCTTACTTTATATCAGAATCAGTACATCTTCTGCCCCCATTTTTTAAGTCAAGTGGTTAAATATTTAGAACAGCACAATTTTATATTATATGAATTTTTTTTCTTAAAAGTGTCTCAAGCTTTAAAAGATGCAAATATTATTACAGCTGGGAATAAGTATCTCTTTATATGCTAAAAGCTTAAGTAACAAGAAAGATGAATGAGACTTGGTACTAATGTGAGGGGGCATATTTAACTTCATTTGACCTCACTGAGACTTGGTGAGATGAAATCTATAGTGAAAACATGGCTGTGGATGTATGTACTTTATTCAAAAGAAAAAGGCAGACAGAGCAGAGAAGGGAGCAGGTAGCATTGCACATGTGACAAAATTCAGGAAGTATGGAGGAAAGAATGCCTCACTCAAACTGAGACCTGCTAAAGACCTTAGCTTTAAAAGGCCAAGGTCTTCCACCGCTTCTGGGGACATCTCCAGTTGTCCTGATGTGTTTTCTGACCACTGGACCCAGAGAGCTCCAGACGAGAGAGTGAGGCTTAAATTTAAATCCCTCACTTAAATTCAATTCACTTGCATGTCATGGCATCACCTCCATGATGTCATGGTCCTCTTTGAGAACAAAGGATAAACAATAACAACAATAAGAGTAGAAATATAAATTATTTTTGTCACTGGAATATACAAACAGCCTAGATAGAATGTGGAAATACATGAGAAGTTCAGAAAAGACATAATAATTCAATTATTCAAACCTCAGCTGCCTCTCTCCCTCTCACCAAAAAGTTTCTTGATTTGCCTTAAATATAATTTCATACTTCAAAATGTGGACAGATCAACAAAGAAACATTCTATAAGACCCTTCTTCATCCTGCGTATGCAGAGAGATAGAGATAACAAGACAGAAATAGAAAAAGAGAAAGCTAGAGACAGAGAAAGCTACAGAGAGAGAATTGCTGGCTTCCCTTTGCTCTGTGATGCTGTACTCTGTTCCTGGGCTTGGAGCCACACTATCATCATATGCTTCCCAGAATTTATTCCATGTTTCATTCCAGCTAGTGATAACATTTACAACCCCTCTTCTCCACCCCGGATTGTGACCAAGCACTGGGCTATGGGTGTCAGAGCTGCTGGATGGCACTAGTCCATTCCTGTACCCGGCGCTTGCTCAGGGATACTCTGGGATCTCTTTCTGTTGCCCTACATCCTCTCTCAGTCCTTAGGCACTAAAATGCTCCCTGACACCACCTCAGTGGCAGCTATGTGGTCCTGGCAAGTCTTCCTCCCACGAATCCACCATCAATCTCCCTAAAGCTGCCCTAAGCTAGAGAAATTGCTAACTGTGACTTTATTGTGGCTTTACCAACCAGAATTCAGTTTGGTGCACTTTCTAGATCTTTGTCATCAAGAAGAATACCATGGGCAGTTAGGTGGCGCAGTGGATAGAGCTATGGCCTTGGAGTCAGGAGGACCTGAGTTCAAATCTGGCTTCAGACCAAACACTTGACACTTACTAGTTGTGTGACCCTGGGCAAGTCACTTAACTCCAACTGCCTTAAAAAAAAAAAAAAGAGTATCATCAGCCTAGGAGCTTACATTCAAATAGAGCAAATACAGCAATGCAGCCTCTGGGAGCTTATAGTCTAGTGAGGAAAGACAACACATTAAAGGGAACTGAAAAGCAAGAGGTTAGGAGAAAGGGTACCTGCATAGGGGCAAGGCAGGTGGGAAGGAGGAGGATGAGAAGAAATCCAGAGAGCAAAATAATGAGGAAAGATAAGCATGGCGAGGGTCCCATCCACATCTGGGGTACAGCCATGAACCAGGGTAGGGGCTTCTGCAGGATGGAGTGGCTGGCAAGGAAGAGGAAGAGAAGCAAAGGCTGGGGACCTTCCCAAAACAGTGTCTCCCCAGCAGCTGCCTTAAAATGCCCTGCCTCCATGGGGACCCTCATGCTGGGATTTATGGTCAATTCAATTGGTTTCTTGGCCCAGATGACAAAATTTTTAAGGTCCACTCTGCCTGGAGCCATTGTTTATAAATTATAATTTTTTTTCATTTTTTCAATTAAATAGTTTTTAAATGAATTAAGAAGTTTGCTATTAAAAGGGATTTCACGCTTAAATTGCTCAATCTCTTTTCTCTATTTAGAAAAGGGACTTACTGAGAAACTAAAAGCTATAGTTACAAAAAGAAAAAGACATTCTACCTTTGCGCATACAAGGTCCCTGGGAATGCATGGGCTCAAACCTAAAATACAGTGGTAGTAAGGCAAATGTATAGGGAACACAGGTGATCAAAGAATACTTCCCAACTTTTGGTCCCAGAAATGTTTTTCACCATTTCTGGAACTTTCTTCAGGTATAAGTGACTCTCTAGAGTTATAGGAATCATTTCTCTCCATCGTAATCTCTGAAACTGCTTCAGCCCTTGGAGGATTCTCTTTCCACCTCTCTCTTCAAACACTTCCTACATACTTCCTCTTCGTTGACTCCATTACCTGATCTAATTGCCTATGGGAACTTTGGCCATCTTGATATTCCCTTCTCAGAATACTTATTCACCTAAGATGAATGAATGAAATAGTTAATTAATAAAAAAATTTACTCTTTATTATGTATAAGATCTGTATTAATTGCTAAAGACACAAGGAGCTCAAATTCTAATATGGGATATGAGTGTGTATGTATATATGTGTCTATATGTATGTATGTATGTATATGTATATATTATTTATATATGCAGAGAGAGAGAGGGAGAGAGGGAGGGAGGAAGGGAAGAGAAGGGGGAAGGGAGAAAGAGAGAGAAACAGGAGAAAGGAAGAGGGAGAGAAAGAGAAAGACAAGGAGAGAGAGGGAGAGGGAAAGAGAGAGAAGGTTTCAACTTCAAGTGAGACAGAAAGGTTCAATGGCCCTCAGGATTCAGCAGCAAAGCAGGTGATAATACTTCTGATTTAATGTCATTTCCACTGACAAAATCATATCAGTTTCTTACATTGAATAATTTTACAATGCCAATGACTTTGGTGACAACTTTTTTTTTTCTGGGCCTTCGGTAGCTATGGTTACCACAGTGATAGAGTTCAGCTAGATGACCATTGTAGTTCCCTCCTGTTCTATATTTATGATCTAGTTGGTAAATATTGATGCTTATATGTTGGATTTTCTTAAAATGCATTTCTAAAGCTAACACTCCATCATTGACGCTAATGGAGAGAAAGGAGAGTCTATAGATTGATAAAAGCCACAGAAAATAAAAGCTTCATCAACTCTAACATAGTTCCCCCTTTCTCTAGTTTTCTCATTGGTTCACAAATCACAATCAGTTCATGTACGGAAGCAAACATTGCCAGATTATAATATCAAGACTAACAGAGATAAGTTATTTGTATCCTTCTCCAACATATCTCCTTTGCTCTAGAAGGGGAGGAAACATGCCATTCATGTATCTGGTTTTTTCTCCTTTATCATAATTATTGATGTTTCTCTTGGAATTCATAGTATACACCAAAAGATATATATCTACTATGTTGCCCATAATATACTTCCTTAAGTCCTAGTACAATATCTCAACTACCTTTATCCTAGTTTTTTCTGTGTAGAGAGCTGGATACACAGTGGAGGTCTGCCTTATATGTCAATAGATGTCGCATATCCTGCTAATCATTAGTTTTTTAAATTCCTCAAATCAATGGTTCATCTAAGTTCCAATTAGACCAACCAGAGCCAAACTACCTCCTTACAAAAGTTTGAGGAATTGTGACAGCTACAGATAAGATTTCTGCTGGATCTAGAAATTCTAAGTATAATACTTCAAAGGAGGGACTCAACTTGAGAAGCAACAAGCAACATACAAGGTATAATAGCCTTGGAGTCAAGAATACCTGAGTTCAAATACCACCTCAGACATTTAGTGTTTTCTTCCTGCTACTCTTACCATCTGGTCTCTATCTCCAATCTGAGTTTTTTATCAGTAGTAACTTCCAATTCTTTGAAATGCATTTCCTTTTTTGGGGGGGCGAGGTTAGAGTGGAACAAAGCTATCAATCATTCAAACAATAAACACATATTACAGATCAGAGAAATTGAGTAGTAAATGTCAGGAGTGGAATTTGAACTCAAGTTTTCTGATTCTAGAATCACTATTCTTTTCACTGTATCATGATAAATTATGGGACAGTTGATCATTTTATAAAATAACTCCTTAACTTGCAAGATCAATATTAAGCACTGTGTCGGGCATTGTGCTAAGTACTGGAGATACAAAGAAAGGTAAAATATAATCTCTGTTCTCAAAGAGTTCAAAGTCTAATGAGAAAGCCAACATACAAACAATCATGCAAAAGCAAGCTATATACAGAACACACTTGAAACAAACACTAGAGAGAAGGCATTAGAATTAAGAGGGTTCAGGAAAGGTTACCTATAGAAGGTAGAATTTTATCTGAGACTTGAAGGAATACAAGGAAACTCAGAGGCAGAGATGAGAAAGGAGGGTTTTCCAGGCAAAAGAAATAGCCATTGAAAATGCCCAGAGGGGCAGCTAGGTGATGCAGTGGATAGAGCACTGGCCCTAGAGTCAGGAGGACATCAATCCAAATCCAACTTCAGGCACTTACTAGCTATGTGACGCTGGGCAAATCACTTAACCCTGATTGCCTCCCCACAAAAGATGCCCAGAGTCTGAGATGGAGTTTCACCTTTAAGGAATAGCAAGGAAGCCAACATCACTGGATCAGAGTACATGAAGAGTTAGTTGATTGGTAGGACTGGACAGAGATTCTGCAAAGGAGACTGATACTGAGAGAACTAGGAGAGAGCAATGTCATGAAAACCTAGACAAAAGAGAACATCAAGGAGAAGAGGCTGATCAACAGTGTTAAAGGCTATAGAGAGGTCAAGAATAATGAGGATTGATTTTTTAAAAAGCCATTAGATTTGGAAATTACAGATTGTTAGTAACTTTGGAGAGAGCAGTTTTTGTTCAATGATGATGTTAGAAGCTACCCTGTCAAGAGTGAAGAAGAGGAAATGAAGTTGAAGCACCTATTATTGATGCCTTTCTCAAGGAGTTTAGCTAAAAGAAAGAAGGGACATATAGTAGGATAAGCTAGTTGGGAGAGATGGATCAAGTTAGGGTTTTATGAGGTGAAGGAGACACATGGGCAGCAGAAAAACAACTATTAGACAAGGAAATATTGAAGATACAAGGGAGAATCGCAATGATAGAATAATCTTCTGGAGAATATGGGATGGAATGGAATCATTTGCAGAAGGAAAGATGTGAAAGTAGATCTAAACAAGGGTAAGCATTCAATAAATTGCTGGATTGATTCTTTGTATAGAGCCTAGAAGAGGGACCACTGGAGCCTACAAAACCTTTGGTTTGGGAAGACAGACATAAAAACCAGGAGGTATTCCTGCCAGCGCCAAAGTACATCCTAAGGTCGAGAGATAGCCATCCCACTCCTAGATTATAACACCTGGTATGAGCCAAAGACCCTAACTCTTGAACTATGGGGGCTCTTTCGGCTGATCTCATGTTTTTTTGTCTCTCTTCATTAGCTGCAATGGCACCAGTTTTCTTGTGGTTTAGAGGAGGAAGTGGGGCAGGTAGGTGGCGCAGTGGATAAAGCACCGGCCCTGAAGTCAGGAGCACCTGAGTTCAAATTCAGCCTCAGACCAAACACTTGACACTAGCTGTGTGATCCTGGGCAAGTCACTTAACCCCAATTGCCTAAAAAAAAAAATAGAGGAGGAAGGCCAGGTTTAGAGACTCAGAGCTCAGAGGTCATGCATCAATCTAAAGAATAGAGTCAGTATTCCTGTGTACCCACCACTATCACCCTCCATTCAGCTAATAGGTCAAGCCTGAAATCAATAGAATGACTGAATATCCTTTGGTTTTAGTTTATTAAAAGGTGGGTCTTTTCATAAAAGTATCCAACAGATTAGCAAAAGACCTTTCGGCATTTTCCAGAAAAGTGTCTGGTTTTCTTTTGCAGCCAAAGGGCTTCATCTCATTTCTTCAGCTACCAAGATCATACACATATAATAGATAACATTACAAACAGTTACAGACTTAAGTGATACTTGTTTAACCTTTATTTACAGAGTGTATGTGCTCATCTGACTGTGAAATAAAAAGCTTACTTAAGAAGTTTCTCCCACTCTCTTCTCTTATCAGCATCATTAAATGACTTTTCTTACCTTGATTCTCCTAATTAACAACTCCTGAGTTTATCTTCATTTTCAGTAGCATTTGAATTAAACTGTTATCTCTTCTGTCTCAAGTAAAGACGCACAAGTATTCAACCTATCAGTATAAATGTGAATCAACAAAAGATGAGCTAGATCAATGAAGAGGGTTTTTTTCTATATAGCAAGATTAATCAAGTGTAATTCAAGTCGAAATAGCACCGAAATTCCTTTTTCTTGCACTTTAAAAATATGCACAAAACTCTATTCAATATCAGATTGATAAAGGAAGCTATACAAGGTGCTTTATCACCTTTAATAATTAAATGATTTCCTGTGCTGCCTACTGTAGTTCACTAAGGATTTATCTAGCTCTTCAGTGCTCTGGTTTGAAGTAACTTCTTCCTTTTCTCCCTTTTAATAGTCTAATTGCAGTGGCCAGCTTTCTTAAAAAATATTCTATTTCGTAGTCTATTTGGCCTTGCTGGACTTAGTTTTTGAGAACAACTAATTAAAGAACAAGTGTTGCTCTCTTCTTTCATTCTTTGCACACCTAGAGATCTGCCCTCGGGTGTTTGCCAGGTCAGGTTGGTGACAGTCCTTTGCCTCTTCACTTCTATGTTTTAAATTCCACTGGACTTAATTGATTTGGGGAGGGGGAGGATTTCTCCCCTTCTCTAGACTCATATCTCTAGAATCATATATTGATAATAAAAATAGGTTTCCTAGAGTAATTTCCTAGTGAAAAGTTGAAAGCAAAAACTACAGCCATATTCTATTTTACATGAACATTATTTAAACACTGTAATTGTGCTCTGTCTGGAAACAGATCTATGGTTTCATATGAGTTCATCTGAAAGATAATTCAATAATAATAATGATGGTAATAATAATGGCATTTATATAGCACTTTAAGATTTGCAAAGCATTTCAGAAATACCATCTCATTTTATCTTCACAACTACCCTGGGAGGTAGGCGCTATTTCTATTCCCATATTACAGATGAGTAAACTGAGGCAAATAGAGGTTGTCACACAGCTAGTATCTGAGGCTAGATTCCAAATCAGGTCTTTCTGACTCCAGGTCCAGGGTTCTGTCCCCTGTACCACCTACTTGCCAACACAGACTATTAAGCTCCTTGCAGGTAAGATCTCTCTCATTAATCTTTGTATTCTCCAGTGCCTATCACTGTCTTCACATAAATATTATTATTGTCATATGATTATATTTAATAAAATTTTTCTATTGTTTTAAAATGCTGTCCTAAAATTTGCAAAAAAAAAAATTTTAATGATACATAATTTCATTGGTGTAGAGCGTTTCCAGCGAGTTTATGAACTCTATTTTATGTAACAGTTTATATTATAGAGTTGA